>NW_008592078.1:0-212 GCF_000691845.1 Merops nubicus | reverse complement strand
CCCCTGCCGCTGGCCCGCGACCACCACTGGCCCTTGGGTCGCTTCGCCTGCAAGCTGCTGCCCTCCCTCACCGTCCTCAACATGTTCGCCAGCGTCCTGCTCCTCACGGCCGTCAGCGCCGACCGCTGCGCCTTGGTGACGCGCCCGGTGTGGTGCCAGAACCACCGCAGCCTGGGGCTGGTGCGGGGGGCCTGCGGGGCCGCCTGGCTGCT
>NW_008592077.1:0-22572 GCF_000691845.1 Merops nubicus | reverse complement strand
TGCCCTGAGCCCTTAAACAGAGACATTGGCCAAAATAGCAAAAATCAGTGTGGAAAGTTCATCTTCCTGTTTTTAAAAAATAAATTAAATAGATCTCTAATTCCAAATCTCTGTTTAATGGTGTTTGCTCTATAATGTTTTTATCAAATCATGGCTGACAAATAGCACTGTTCTGAACTGATGTTTTATTTTTACTGGGACTAAATTTATTCTGCATCCTGAACACGAAAGATACAAAGGTAGCCTAACAGCCTACAACATCTCTATCTGATGCCGCCACACCAGGCAGCCCCAGAAATGAGCTCTTGGGAAAAAAATCACTCCTGACACTGCTGCAGGGATGGAGAGTTTGAATTGGTTTTTGCAGCTGGACGTGTCCAACAGACCTTACTCTGGGTAAAGAAATTTTCTGCAAGCAGAATTCTCTAGATGTCTCTTCCTCAGCATTATGTTTTGTTATTAATTTTGCAGATCTGCCAATGGCAATATCTCACACAGTATTCTTGCTACTGTATTTTTCACATCCACACAATACCACAGCCAGTTGGACAGTGCAAGCTTTGTTGAGAAGCTTATTCTAACCACTCACTGTAGCATTATAGGAATACTAGTAAGTGATTTACTTAAAAGTTTAAAGATATATTCCTTCACCCCATGTTGTTTCTCCAAATCCCACATTCCATTTTTAAACAAAAATATGTGTGTTTGATGTCGGCTTTGACAAGTTTTGTCCAAGGATAATTTAGAGTATGTTGCAGGAAAGGCAGCCACTGCAGTCAAGCAAGTCTCAAATACCTTTCCCTCTCTCAGGTTTTTCAAAATAATTAAAAAATCCATTGGCTGAATAAAGGGGAAAAACCTTACAGTCAATATTTTCAGTGTCTGCAGTTCTGATATTTTGGTTGTTCATTTATACTGTAACATAGCCAACATCTGTCCAAGGGCAGGCAAAGAGCAAAGGGCTCATCCTATGCAGTACCTGTAAATAGGGGTGGTAAGATTGAGGTAGGCAATCATTAGGATTGTGCAAGACAGAGACAAACCAGTAAGCAACCTCTTCCCAAAATGAAGGACAAAATTACAGCTCTTACTGGAAATGTGGGGGATTTTGATTTTTTTTTTTTTCTTTTTCTCTTGGCAGGCTCATAGTCATGGTAAAAATCCAGCAGGATTCTGTTCCATTTCTTCTCTACTGCATTCTGTTGTGCTGGCTGTCAGATAAGCCAGTGGTGTGATAAGAGTTTCACTGTGTACTGATCAAGTAAAGGTGTTGGTAAGTAAAGGTCTTCTTTTCTGTGATAAGTATTTGACAGTACTGAGGCCATGCAACCCTTGCAGATGCAGACATGCATCGGTGATAGACTGCCCTACTAGAGCACAGCAAGGTGGTGAGGATGACTGTTAGCAGGATGTAATCTTTCAGTTTAACAGCATTCTGTCACTGAGTGTTCTCTGTTTAAATGTAGTATCTGCTCTTGAAGAGCAGTCTCCCTACTAGTTGACTTCAGTAGGGCTGTCCTGTGCTCCCAGACTCTCAGGTTTCAGGCTAATGACTCAGAGCTGTCATCTTCAAGACTAGGTCTGGAGCAAGGACTCCTTTCTGCCTTTTCTAGGTTCTCTTTCCTGCTGTTACCTTCACTGAGTGAATCATGTCCTAACACACTTTTTATGGAGAAGCAAAAGAATTACCTGACATCTGTGTCTTTAAATAAGACATCCAGAACTAGCTACCTCCAAAATATAAAAGTTTCATAGCAACTTTTAGGGCCTAATTTTCATCTTTGCTGAGAAAGTCGGCAATTGTGTGAGACCTGAGGACTGTCCTTATAGCTACACTTAGTATTGATTCTCAATGTGGGATTTCTCCATCTTCTCTAAATACAAATGCAGATTACAAAACTTGGTTTTCCTATTTCAAATCCCTGAGATTTACCCCATTTTTAAAAGGAATTTGGAACATATAGCTTTTTTTATCTAAAACACTGTTGATGCAAGTTATTGTTATTCTCTCTGGGAAGTGATTTCACTGCTAGGAAACCCTGACACCAATTGGCTAAAGGAAAACAGATGCTTCAGCTCTCCTGGAGTAAAAGATTGAGGCGGTGTTGCAGTTAGGGTCTGGCGTTCGGAAGAAATCGCACTGTACGGAAAGTTAGGGCACACCCCCCTCTAGTGGCAGCTGATGGTATTTACTTTATAATGCAAGCAGACGGAAATGACGTTATGAATCCAGACTATAAAATGCTTTGTTTTGCTCGAATAAACGCCATTTGCCATTCATCAAATTGATGTGTATGCGCATGTGGTCCGAGTTGCCGGGGATTGGCTCTCGTACCATTTCCTGAACCAAGTCGCTGCGTTGTTGATATACGCAACAAGGCAGTAAACTTGGAGGTAGATTGATCTTAGTTTCTTGCAGGCAAAAATAACAAGAAGGTTGTGTGGGGTTGAATCTCTGTGGGGAGCAGGATTCTCTGAAAGCATAAAGTTTTATATTCAAGTTTTCTTTTATTGGGCCATTATTTTGAGCTTTGTCTTGCTGTCTTCATGGGAGGCAGCAGCAATGTCAACTTCCGTGGTATTGGATAATTAACATGGTATAAAAATTCAGCAGAAAGAAATTCATAGAAGGCTGTCAAGAACTGGCTTGAGTCTGTGAAGCTGAATAAAAAATATAAATCAGGATTCAAGTTCAGTCAAGTACCTTTCCTTATTTTATTTCGGTGTATGCCATTGTCCCAGATTTTCATGTGAACCTAATGGAGGCACAAAGAAGTATACAGAAAAGTGGTGCTTCTCAAACTCTGCTTTTTATCCTAATTATAATTTTCTCACAGTGGTTACACTTTAACAGATGAAACATGACAGAGGAAGCTGCTCCCAGTGGTTCATCTTTTCTGAAGCTTAGAGAGAGAGAAAGATAAAGAGAAATAATTAAGGTGACTAGCAAAATTTGTGCTGGATTTGATTTTTTCTCCTTACACTAATCTGTCAATTAAATGGTCCTTTCCTGAGCTTGTTTTTAATTTTTACTGGTAGCACTGGAAGAAAATAAGACAAATTGATTTTAGTATGTGGCTTATATACCATAAAAAGTTCAGCTCATGTTTTTGGTAGTTTCGTTTTGGGAGGTTTTAGTGAAACAAAGAATATATGGGACGTGATCACTTCAAATTTGACCTTCATGCTAAAATCAAGGACAATTACTGTGGTGCAATATGTCAGAACATCACACAAAGAGCTTTACCTTATGTTGTTACTGTTCGTATGCTCACAGAGGGCAGCAAAGTATTGCAGATCTGGGATCCAAGAGGACAGAGAAGGCTCTGAGGTGCAGTACCGAGGAAGAAATGTATCTTATTAACATGCAAGATCTGAAAGGAGAAATTCGGAGGCAATCAGATCATTACTGCTTAAATAACACTTAAGCTTTTTGTTCTTTAAGCTATGGGTGTTTGCTAGTAGAGGAGAGATGCTATTAAAAGAAACAGCTTAATTCCTCTAAGCTTAGACATACAGCAATCCCCATAGCTGTGGAAAGAGTCCCATCAGAAACACAATAGCTGGACATCTTGGGATTCAAAGTGGAGTATAATATGACTCATTTGGCATGAAAAGACACTTTAAATTTAGTCATACAATGAACAAAAGATTGAAATGGATTTGCAGCACAGTGAACATGATGACTGTTGCTATATTAAGTATTTTCATTACACCTTGAGATTTTCAGGTTGTTATAAGGTTGGTTGTTTCTTTCCTGGTTTCCATATATAAAGATATACAATCAGAGGTGGCTAGATGAAATGGTTCAGACACTATCCTTTGTTCTTTGTCTTTTGCCTGAAGACAGGAGTGTATTTCCTAGGCAACGTAGGAAACTTTTGCCTAGGCAACCCTTTAAAACTATGTAAACAGAGAAATTTGTGAAATTACTCTGCTTGATTTGTTACAGATCTATGGTACTTGGCAATGACTCTTCTTCAGCCTTTCAATGCCTTGGTACTTTGGCTTTCACTGCTGATAGTTAACGAGTTCAGTTAACACAGATAAACCTGAAGAGAAAATTTATTCCTGCCCAGTAATTCAGTGCAGTGCTCCTGCAGTCAGCAGTTTACCAGGCAGAGATGGACAAATTGGTCCCTAAGGTGAAAAGGGAGAACCAGGTACAGAGCTACGATCATCTAGCAATATTGTATTTTTGACACTTCTTATCATCTCTTTAATCTTGTTTCATTCCTCCTTAATGCTTTCATTTTGTCTTTTTACTTCTCTCTTTTTCTTCTGCCCCAGTAACTTTTACTAGGTTCTGCATACTTTCAGGAAGCTGAAAATGCTTTCTGCCTTTATAATGTTACTATAGATATTTGGCTTTCCATAAATAAAAAAATACAATACATTTTCACAGCATCTCATAAGACAGAGATGTAATTATGTTTTAATCTGATTGTGCCATTTGTGCTCTGAATCACTTACAGACTTTCCTACAATATCCTACTAAATGATTATTGCTTTTTCTTTCCAGGGTCCAGCTCTTAAAACCAGAAATCATGCTTGCTAGAGTGGGCTACTAATCTGGTCGTCATAATTTGATTTCTTCATACTAAATCCCAGTAACAGAATTTCCCCAAGGCATGTCTTGTCAGTTAGGTAACTTCATGCTCTGCTGTAAGCAGCAGATAGATCACCAAGTGCTTTCTGTCATGTGATAATACAAGTCACCTCCTTTCCCAAGCTGCCAAATCATAGTTTCTGTCCAAAAACTTAATAAGTACATGTAGAATTGTATACTTTCTTACCATGTTTTGTCTGTTGTGTGTACCAGACATCGTGGAATTAAAAAACTGTTTTTCAGCCTCCAAGCATCTATCACTAATAATACCACTTGATATGAAACATGACATAAAATTTCAGTGGCATATATTCATATTCTGTATAGACAATTTCTAGTCCACATATCCTCAGTATGCCCTCTGCAATTTCATGGTTGAAATAAGTAAAGCCAGCTCTGTTTCAACAAACTGCTTCCGAAGTATCCTTAATCTTCTGATTTAGCCCACTTTCTAGACCATATACTGTGATGTATGATTGGATTACAGCTGAAGTATGTTTGTTTTCTGGTTTTAGAGCATGTGCACCTCTGCACTAACATGATGCAGCATTTATTTCCTTGTATTTTCAGTGCCATAGACGGATGTAATAAAGAATTTTTCATCAGAGTAATGCATTTCTTAGCAAATGGAGCTTTCCACTGGAACAATTCAATTTTCCTGAGATGTTTTTATTTTCCTGGGGGGCAGGGGTGTTGGAAGGAGTTCAATACTCTCTGTAAGGAATAAGAAAACATAATGGGAGGAAAATCTTTAATTTTTACGTATTTTTAATAGAATTTTATTTTTTTTAATGAAATTTTAAAAAAATTTACTTTAAAGCAAACTCTAGGAGAAGAATTGACAGGTCTACAGGGTTTCCTTGGAAAAGGTAGACCTCTGGGAATAAAGGGAGATTTAGGACCATGGGGAGAGAAAGGACAAAAAGGAGAATGCAGAAGTAAAAAATAAATTTATCATGTTCCTATAATCTGATTTTCCAACTTTTAGTATATTTAAAAAAAAAAAAATAGTTGTGTTAATGTCCAGTATTATTATAACATCATTTGTGCAAAGGTGTGATTTCCAGAAGTATGAGGAGCAGAAAAATAAACTGTTACATAGGATATGAGTTAACCAACATAACTGAGAAAAAAAAAAAAAAAAAAAAAAAAGTCTGTAATGAGTCACTAGTTTATTGTTGTCTGTCAGTGGAATAACAAACCCCCTATATCACATTATAAACAGCAGGTTTTTTCTTTCAAAATTTGCTGGTTTGTGGGTTTTCTACTTCCATTATAGTTTAAAATGTTTATGTGTTTTTGCCTTTGAGAACTGTACTTTTCCCTCTGAATAGCAGGTAACTTTGACAGCCCTGAGAATTCAAATCTCACTCAAATATTCATCCTGGTCAGGGATAAGGCTCTCCCGCTGGGACAAGTTCCCATGGGACAAATTTTTAATGTGCCCTGTGATTTCTGCTCTGGAAGCCAAGTAGCTCTCTCACATGGCATTAGGCTACAGGAGAGTTAAGCATCCCAGAGACAGTTGTGTAGTTATTTTAATATAAGTTACTAAATAACACTCCTAACTCCTAGTTATAATAACCAGTGACCTGCAGAGATAAGTAACTGATTTGGAAACAAAAGTACAGGTTTTGGAGGCTGAACTAAACAGATACAAAAAAAGGTGAGTGCCATCATTAATTAGGTTTGGTTTTGGTAAAAAAAGAATTCTGGTAAAATGATGGACATGCTTGTGCTGGAGAAGGGACTGAAAGCAGTAGTTTGAAACAAATTTTATGAATTTCTCTTGTGTTGTTTATGGAAGACGGTCATTAATTAAATACTGTCTCACAGCAGCATGTCAGTGACTTGTCTGAAACATCCTTCCTGAACTTACCTGCTGAACTGTACATACAGAGCAGGGACTTTGTTACATGGTCTGCAGGCTCAGCTACTGTTCTCTGGGAGCTTGTGTTTTAAGCATTGCGGTATATCTCTCTTACTGTCTCAGTTATGGATAATTTTTTATGAGTGGATATGGATTGAGGTGCTGTCAACCTTGGACTGGCTGAAAGAAATTTGTCAGGAGATACTGTGTGAAAACTTTCAAAGAATGTTTCATCAGGGCATTATGAGGCCTGGTACAAATGATGCATTAGGGAAAAGCATAAGGTTCATTATTGTTCTTAAATTGACTTGGTGGAAATGACACACACTGCAATTTACCACATCATGAGCATCAGCAAAATAAAGTCATACAGCTCCACATCACCATGATTCCAAGAGAGTCTTAACCGGAGAAAGCACAACTTTAAAGACGTAGCTGTGCATAAAGGCTGAAATTTAACCTGAAATTGGAGCAAGAAATTGAAAAGCACAGAGATGCTGAACAGCTGCTAGCACTAATCTCTTCAGCCATTTCCCTTTTGTCCTCCTGTGCTTGTGTAGCAGCAGCCTACATGTCTGAAAATGTGGAGGTTTTACCTGGTACAGAAGCATAGCGGAGGTTCCCTGCCCACAAGAGCTTTTTGCTGGTACCATTCTCACCCTATCAGGGGCAACTTTAAATACAGTTTATGTATCTTTGTTACAAGGTGGTAGATGCCATTCATGCTAATCACAAAACTCCGTTAAAGACAATTGACAATAAGATAAAATAACTTGCCCAGTAAAGACAGCAACTGTTTTTCAAAAGAATTTAAGAACTTTAAAGAACTTTTTTTAACTAACTTTAACTTTTTTTTTAAAAACTTTTAAAGAAAATTTAAGCACTTTTTTAAAGTTTCGAAAGAACTTTAAACAAGACTTGTGGTTCAGTTTCTTGTGAAATTCCAGTTTTCTTGGAGTCCAGGCTTGATATTTCCAGGTGTCTATTTTGTTTGACTTCTATTGGATTCTGCCTACTGCTTCAACAACACAGCTTTAAAAGACTTTATTACACCTTCAAAGCAGGTTTATATGGGGATATTTGATGAACAGACTGGAGGCAGCTTCATTATTGGAATAGAGGGTCTATCACTTAAAGAAAGTAGAATGCTAGAGAGCTAAATAAAAAAAACAAAAAAATGCAGACTGTGCAGTAATACAAGACTCTGGAAAATGTAATATGTTAATTGTTCAAATTCACATGCCTTAATCATTTGCGAATTCTTGAACTGATGAATCTGAGGAAAGCCAAAATTTTTGCTCTCAATTATGCAATTAATAGAGAAGTTTGTCCCATAAAGGTGGTGGGAAATAACCAGAACCAGAGTGTATTCATAAGTGTTTTCTCTGTGGCATTTTTAGAGTATAATAAAATTAGAGGTTTATTTTGTTCAATTATTGTGACTTAAATTGTTTATCATAGTGGTAGTAAGGCTATTTAGCAGGCTGGTTGTTATACCTTCCTATAAGTTTCTTATTAATGCGGGAGGGATTCCCATCATTAATTCATGAGGGAAGCATTTTTGAATAATCTTTAAACTAATAAAAAATTCTTATATATTCTGTCTTTGTACTTGTGGAGATTATTCTCCACATGTTGCTTCTGTTCTTTTTGTTCTTTTATAATGTAAATAATAGTGCATACAGTCCTATGTCATTTCAGTATTTAGTGATGGCTTTGTTCCTGGTGCACTTTTACACTAATTCTAAAATTGACTGATAATGATTACTTAGAGACTAGTGATATTTGTTAGCTGGGTACAGAGCTCCATTGCATGCAAGTGATTACTGACATGCAAATAATTTATACAAGGAGGAGTAAGATGCTCAGCCAGGTTCCTTTGTGTGCTGCAGAAAAATCGCATGAGAAGAGGATGATGCTTTTTTTTTGTAATCTATAGGTATAACTGAAAGTAAAGAAGATATGGTTCACAATCTAAATGCAGTACAAAGAAGAAAATTTTTGTCTCAAATTGAACCCAAGAGCCTACTGGTGAAATGTACTTTCAAGTGGAATTTAGCTCATGCAGAAAAACAACAAAATGCCATATTTATATGAATAGGTCCTTAATGTGAGAGAAGTTATACCATAGGCTTTTATGATTTTCTTGATAGGAGCTTCTTTCACCTCAAGTAAACTACAGACGGGATTAACTAGGAATAGTTGAATGACCACATGACAACAAAGCCTAATACTTAAAGTTCGACAGTTGAGAAAAATGCTTATATGCAGGCTTTCCATTTTTGACCATGGAAGAACAGATTTTCGATTCCTCTTCCACTTAAAAGACATGTAAGGTAAGTACCTCTACAGAGATAAGGACTGTCTCTACACTGGCAAGTTAGGTGAACCTATGGGAACGTAGAATGTGTCTGTACAGACAAGCGTCTGATGGCTAGCTCATCTGTTTTATAGATGTTATTTTCATTGCCTAATTCCACATCTACCTTTGTAAGTAATGACATTTCTCTTTACCAGGTTATGCAGGTACAACAAAAAGCAGTTGCTGAGATTGGAGAAGGGTAGGAATTTTCTAGAGTATGATTTATCTGCTGATCTGCATAATGTTCTCCTCCTCATTACTGGCTATGTATCTTTGCAGTCCTCAAGTGAAGTGTTTTCCTTTTCTTCATTAATCGGTGTCCTGCAGCTATGAAAACAAGAACTCTTAAATTTTGCCAGAGAGCTTTTAGTCAGTTATATGAAAACACAGGATACGGTGCAATATTTAAAAGACACATTTGGGTTAATTTAGGACAAGAAAGAGACATTCTAGAAAGTAGGTAAAATCCTGTTGTGCTGAAAGGTTTAGGGATCAGTGGTAATTCAGTTTCCAATGCATTTGTTGGAAATTATTATGTAAATCTGCTTTGAGAGCATATCCAAGAACCACTGTGATACATTTTGTGATCATTTAATTTGGGGTTGGACTAAAAGCTATGGTGTATTATGCTCCCTGTGTGTCAGCCAGAAGGTTGCAGTGACTAAACTGCTGATTTGAAAAAGATTTGGAGGAATATTTTACAGATGTGAATGGTTTTGTTCTTTCAACTGATTTTTTTTTTTTTTTTTTTTTTTTTTTTTAGAAATGCTGTTTGCTCATTACCCTGTCAATCCCTCTCAAAAGTCCATCTCTAAAATGTAGTTTGGACTAATTTTTACCAGCAAATCTCCAATATAGTTGTCAGAAATTTGTACAGCTTCTTGTAACTTTATGTTAAGATTGATTGTGTTTGGAGAGCACTATGTATCATTCAAATGGGACCTATACCAACTGCAAAACTGTTTTCAGGTAAGTGCAAAAATATTCTTATGGGAGCAGCATTTGTTAATCAGCTGCTGGGTTTATCTTTCTAAAACACAGTTTCAGGTTATGTACAAGCTTAGGACGAGCTATCCTATCACATGTGAACAAACCCACAATCTCTGAAAAGCTCTTTTCCTTGTCTTTATTTTTCAAGTGGCAATTTTTGGTGGGAACTACAAGGTGGAAAGAGGAAGATATTTCAATCAGTAGCAACTTGTATGTAGTGCTTTAGTTTTCTATTAGAACATATAAATATGAGGCAAGGTGTGGTTAACATGCTCAGAGCAGAGGAGAAACATGCCCTTTGCTCTGCCTTGTGAAAACATCTCCCTTGTCTGTTAAACACAAAGAAGTGTTATGCAGAGAAGTCTATGGTCTTACTGCTACCAAAGTGGCTCTCCCCTTTGGCTTAGCATCTGGAGACACAGAAATATAATACCTTGATTGTAGTTTGGCCAATAATGCCTATGAGAAAAAAAATGCAGGAGAGCCTGGAAACCTAGGTGCAGTCTTATATCTCTTTTAAGGTCTCTGCCAAACCTCTCCGCACCTGCAGCGTGACTGGATCCTCTGTGTTATCTCTAGGGAGTGAATGTATCCTGAGGCACCTGCAATTAATATCTCTTTTTATGATCTGTGACCCTAGTAATGTTTCAGACCTTGGTAGCCTAAGAAGTTTAGATCAGTGCTTCAGGGTAGACAGTTGTGAGAGTTTTTTCCTGGCTGTTTGTGTGCTCTGCTTTGTTTAACTAGCAGCACAGTTTGTCCCATGGAGCTGAGCTTGTGTGTTAATCCTGCAAGAAGCTTCTGGTGGCTTTGCAGTGGGAGGAAGACTCCACAGTGTCTTCAGAGGTTGGCAGCCTCTTTCAGGGTGTTTAAATACAGATAAAAACTTCAAGCAGCTGGAGTAAGTACACAGAATGTAAGAACAGTAGTCATCTTTATGTGTCTGATGTCAGAGTGTGCTAGCACTGGCCTTCATGGAAATGGGCATTTCACTGCAAGTGCATCAGGATGTGTCTCAGTTGTTTACATTCCTAACTGCCCTACTCTATCTCACAGCTTGAACTTGAACACATTTCAGAGATTCACCAAAGCCAGTGAGAAGAAGGAGGGAATAAGCCATATGTTCCTGCCGCCTTGTTGCAGCTTTCCCCATCAGGCTTTCTGAGCTCTCTTGGGAAAGCTCTAGAAAGCATCTCTTCCCTTTCCACTCATCTGCACTGTTGGGCTACAACTCTTGGCCACATTCGCCTTGTGCTTGAGACATGTACAAAATAAAACTCTGTGCAATCTTACCCCCTGCTCCAAGAATTATTCCCAAGCATGTTTTTGATTCAAACTTTTGGTTTGATGCATAAGGGAACCACAAGCTGCTCTAGCTTAAACAGAACTTCACCAAATTTAGCTGGAAATCCTGAAACCTCTTAATCATCATCATAATGAATACTTTGGTTACTCTTTTGGTTATCTCATACTTTGCACATTATGGATCAAATGACACCTGTGTGAGGGTGTTCCATTCAGAAATGGTTTGATCAATGTTACTTTGCTTACAGATCATGACCTTTTAACCTCTCTGTCCCTTTATGCCTCCACCTTACTTAAGCAGCTATATGCATTCACAAAAGGTAAGGTAAAGAGGGTGAAGACAAGAAAAAATAAAGACAGGAAGATGAAGTGATGCATTTTTAAAACTTTTTTTCCATTTATTATAGAGACCTACAGGTAAACTGATAAAAAGAGATCTTTTAAGGGGGAAAAAAGAGATCAAATAAAAAGATCTTTTATTTGTGCAACAAAAACAAGTAGAGCAAATGTTATCTTGAAGCCTCAGATTTCCCTCTATGTGCTGTTAATTTCTAGTACCTGGTATTTAGCTTAAAGCTGCAATTGCCAGCATGTGGAGAATGTAATGGACAACCCATAGTTTGTTAATCAAACTTTGATTGTTTAATTGTTTTCTTTTAATTGTTTTTCTTACTTGCTTTGAAACTCATTTTGCCTGCTTAAAGATTAACCAACAGGACTTGCTGTAAGAGCAGTCTGCTTGAAATCGCATGCTTGCTTGCTTTGAACCTATAGCTATTCTGTGTTGTAAACAATGAAAATAGGGGTAAGAATTGGGGTTAGGTTGGGTAATCATGTGTGCAAAGAAATAATCACCAAGAATGCTATAACCCCCTCCTTCAAGACCACTGGAAGGCAGAAAGGACTCCCTAGCAACAGTTGGTGCAGCCGCAGAAGGAAGAAAGAGATACTTTACACCGGAAAAAAGCAGAGTATATAATGAGAGACTTTGGGGGGGGTTGTTGTGTGCTGTTGGTGGAGGAAGGAAACTCCCCGGCCACCCAGCGCTGTTTTACTTATTGCTGCTTGCTTAATAAAATTACTAAATTAATATTGGCATGGTCTCACTAATAAAATATAACAGAGAATCTCGGCTTCCATTTTCAAGACTGAAATGCATTTCTAGCTTTCATGATGGTGAAAAAAGGTTAAAAGCCTTTCATTTGGGAAGTTCTACAAACAAAGTGAATTTTTGTTTGTTTGGTGGGGTTTTTTTGTTTGTTTTTTTCTTGATCTCATGTTTTAAACTCTACCTTAAAGCAGAACCTGTATTTTTAAAAAATGGGGATTAAGCAGGCAGGAGTCTGTATGGCAAGAAAAGCTGCCAGCTTATTGCACAATAACCATTGTAAAAGCTATTTAACAAGTGTTTCAAATGTTGTCTCATACACTACAACATTTAAGTGCATTATATATCACTTACTGATAACTGTGTACTACACTGTCTCAAGTTACCTCGAGGTATCCAGTTGTTTTCAATGCTGCAGCCCTGAAGTTTATGCCCTGAAGTCAAATGCTCTCAGATTAGTTCTGGATTTGGCCTTCATTCTGGCAAATTATGTGCATTGTTGGAAAGTATAATAGTTTAAATAATTTCGCTTTGTTATAGTGGCACAATATGTTACTCTGGAAAGGTAAAAGAACATAAAAGATGAGAGTTTTTAAGTAGTTGATCTCCACTTGTGTGGAAATGTAGCTGGGAAATTAGATGCTAGAGAAATGCAGTGTACCATTTACATGGTAACACTGGTATTGAAACATTGTTTTCTCTCCAGGTTTTGAATACTAAATTTTAGCAGTTAGTACTTAAGACCCTCTTCAACGTTAGAGGATTTTTTGAGATAACAGTGGAAACAGACTGACCTTGTGAAAGGGGCACTCTGTGTACCCAGCAGGATGGGCTCTGCACAGGACTGAATACATGCCTGAAAAGGCACTCTCAGGAGAAACCTATGCTAAATTTTCTAGCTTAAACTCCTGAGACAGTCTGGTAAGACAGATAAGCAATGAGATTGCTTTAAAAACAAGCACATTTGAAGCGCTCTGTGTAGATTCCCACTCCTGCCTGCCAGCTGCTGATGTTGCAGGCATGTCTCTGTTGCAGTCCATTCCCTCACAAACTAAAGGTTATAAGATGTCACAGCATGCTTTTATAGAGAGAATGCTACAGCTTGCTTCCTTCTCATGAACACAGACGAGAAGATTGAAAGAACAGGCAAGAGATGTGCATGACTGGTGACAGACATGAGCATAAACTACCAAGTGTTTCAGGAGATGAAAGAAAGGCAGGAAAAGGAAAATATAATTAGCAGGACAGGTGCTGCTTTACTGATTTAGCAAACTTATCTGAGGCTATTGGTCTATACCTGTAGGCAAACATCACTGTACTTCTGGCATGTGAGCCACACAGATGTGAAAAGGCTTGATTTAGTTCAGTGATTTTTCAGAAGCTCATGTCTCTGCTAAAATAAATAGAAAAAAGAACAATTAATAAAAAGGTTGTGCTGCAGAACAGTATGGATAGACCACCAATCTGTAACATCTTTCACAGTCCCTACAGTGGAAATAATAGTTGAGCGATGTTATAACTATTAAGTTGCATGGTATATCCATATGGAGGGATCTGAGACAAAATTAACAGAAGTTCATGTCCAAGGACCTCCTGGAATTGTTCATCGGATCAGCAGTGAATGTCAAACCAAATTTAAACATAAATAAATAAATGAAATTCAACAAGCAGCAGAAATGCTTATTAATAATTTTGTAAAGTTTCTCGTCTTAATACGAAAAATAACATTTAAGCTTCAAAACTGCATACAAAGCTGCTATAAAGGCTGTAAGAAGTGACCTCCATGGAATAACAAGATTGTATTTTATTAGTTAGGTAATTGATGTTCATAATTATTGGATTTCTCAGAGTTATTAAATATTCTGTTTGATTTGTCATGCAAGCTAACTCTGCTGTGTTTTACTGATCTACTAAACAGTTTTAGTTTGAATGTCTGGCCTCAAGCAGTATTCAGGATTCTCCAGAAAGAATCTGAGGGCACTGTTCATTCCCTTTTCTCTCTGTTTCTTTGGAAATCTTCATCTGATCCTCATTTTTATCTATTAGATGAACTCCAAGGGGCTTTAATTAACTAGTTAAAAAAGAAAATGTACTGCAGAGCTGAAATAAATCAGGTGGGATTATATTCCTTAATGCAACTCACACTACAGGTTGCAGTGGCTTAAGGAAAATGCTAAATGACTGTTACCCTAACCTTTTTTTCCTCTTGATATCCAATTAGAGAGAAGAATTTCATCACAGGGATTTCTCAGACCTTTCTTTTCCAAGTTTTCCCATTTCTTGTTGTTTTTCATTTTTCTCCTCAACATTTTATCTCCCTAAGGAAGTTTTAAAGGGACAATTAAGTACTCAATTCATTTTGAAGGTCACAGGAAATTAGAAGATTTTAGAAGTGCAGATGTTATGTTTTATCCTCAAGGTAAGCTGCATATACCCACCTTATTATGTAGTGTTCTCTGAGTCATTATGTTCAGTACAAAAATACTCTGTATGGGTCAAAAAGTAAAAAAAAAACCAAAAAGTCAAGAACTTGCCACTGTTTCATTCAGTTGCATGTGGATATTTCACTGAGATCTTCAAAGAAACAAAGAAGAAAAGAATACTCTTGGGTGTCACAATGTTTTTAAAAGTGCCATGGATTCAGTTGCTTGATTTTTAGTTATGTTGCAGCAGTCTACTAATCCTCACAAATGATTGAGAATATATATGGTTTGTTGAGTTATTCTTTCTGGTTCTGGGTATCAGTTTTCACATTTTATGATCAGAACAGAACACTTACTGTATAGCTCAGCCCTAATAACAAACAAAATGTTATAACAGAAGTCTAGTATTAGCAACAACGGTCTAAGGATATAAACATGGAAAATGTTTGCAGGGAGAGGTAATACTTTTTATTAGGGCACTAGGTATAGGCCTTAAGCTTCTATTTTGGATGTGAAGAATTGGTGTGATCAAATCTTTCCAGTTTTACTGTGTTAGGATGGTGAAAACATGAGTCCTCCTTTCTCAGGGAAAATCTCAAAATATATGCTGAAGCAATGCAACTGTTCTGGATGCCCTGCTACAATCAGGGAATGCTCAGTGTGAAAGGAAAAGGATTTTAATAAATATATGTGTGGAGCTGAGTCCTTTCCCTTTCCCTTTCCCTTTCCCTTTCCCTTTCCCTTTCCCTTTCCCTTTCCCTTCCCTTTGCTTTCCCTTTCCTTTATTAAGCTGACAGTGTTTGTTCATAAGTATGTCTTATTAGCAGTTACATTCTTCCTGTAAGATGCTTATCCTCGAGTTAAAAATGGCATAAGTCTGGAGTATTGTCATGGTTACAGGGGCTAGGACCAGTTTATCCTTATGTGGGTAGAACCAAAAACTGTGTATTCTATACTCTCTATGTCAGTGCTCATGGGCGGTTAAGAAAATCATGGGTAGCAGCTGCCCAGGACAGACCTCACACCCCAGGCTATAACAGATAAGGAAAGAGGTTCAAGGTCAGGGGAGATGTTAACACCTTCCCACCCAGCAGGAGGAGTCCTCCCTGTTAATGGGCCCATCCATGCCTCGCCCCATGACTCATACAGAGCTCCCCCCAGGAGCTATTTCTGTTTAATGGACCATCAAGGACCCACTGCATGACTCACAGACTGATATCACCCCATTGTGAGATGCTCTGCCCAGGGGGAGGAGCCAAGTGCTCCCACCTGGATATAAACTGGGGTTCAGTACAGCACAGGGGCCTTACCCACTGGATTTCCAGAGGACAAGAGCTACCAGATCTTTTCTACAAGACCACTGTTTCATCTGGATTGCTACCACCACCCTAACTACAGAGTGTCAGGTTGTATTCTGACTCTGTCTGTGGTTTTCCATTGTATTATTGCTTTTATTTTATTTTTTCTTATTAAATTGTATTTCTGACTTGGAGTCCCTCACTGGTTTGTTTTCAAACCATTACAAGCATGCACAGCAATAATACAAATTTTAAGACCTACCCACAGCAGAACTTGTATTCTTTCAGTATTAGCACTGTAGTAAGGTACCATGTGCTCTAGATTTTTAATCCTATTCCTGTATCAGTGCACTGTAGCTAGCATAAAAATTTTTTTATCAGTTTTTCTTATTTTTCAATGACAGGGACTTTTGCCTTTGCTATATTTATTGTTTGGTTTTAGTTCAATAAAATTAAACCATAGGTGGGAAGGAGGCAGCACTTTACCTATTGGATTGTTTCATTACTTAATAGGTGACGTATGTTCAGTTTCTCATATTTCTGATGAAGACTTCAGCTTGTGCCAATGAGCCTTCTTAAAACTGGTGACAAGCACCTAACTCTGGATGATTTTAAGATCTGTAGCAGCAGAGCAAATAGATTACAGTGGAAATACTAGAAGAATATATTTTTTTTAAATGTTGCTTCGAAGAAGATAAAGCTGGAGAATTAACCATACCTGTTTATGCAGATGCTGTGCCAAGGACAAGCTCAGAAAGCTGACATCAGGAACTTGCAGCACAGTGACATGTTTTAAGATTAATGTCTCACAGATTGCTAAAATAATCTAATGTGGCTGTACAGCACTGCATTTTATGTGAAAGTGTGTTACAGCTTTATGCAGATTATGATAAGGTTGGTAGCAATCAGCTCATTTCAAAAAAATGTGTTGAGCAAAATGGAGAGTTCACTTTGTTTTCTGAAAATTAGAGGTCTGAAGGCTGTATCAAGTTGGTTCTCGTTTTGGAACTACCTTGGCAGCTAGTAGTTTTCAAATAGCTTTTTGGAAGGTGGAGTACATAGCTGCTATATAAAGAAGCAGACTTTCAGGGTACATGGTGTCTTTAAAAATTAGATTCCTTTTTTTTTCCCAAGTTCTCCTTTGCTAATAATTGAGAAGGCCACTGTGGGGTTTCGGTTTAATTTACTGACATCAACAAGTGTATTTATTAACACAGCATATTTAATTATTTACTTAAGACTTAAACTTAATTGTTTAATATTTTTACCAATGTTCTAGATGAGAGGATCAAATGCACCCTCAGTAAATTTGCAGATGACACAAAATTAAGTGGGAATGTTGATCTGCTTAAGGGTAGGAAGGCTCTGCAGGGGGTTCTGGACAGGCTGGAACAATGGGCTGGGGTCAATTGTATGAGGTTTAACAAGGCCAAGTGCCAGGTCCTGCACTTGGATCACAAAAACCCCAGGCAACGCTCCAGGCTTGGGGAGGAGTGGCTGGAAAGCTGCCTGGTGGAAAAGGACCTGGGGGTGATGGTGGACAGCTGACTGAATGTGAGCCAGCAGTGTGCCCAGGTGACCAAGAAGGCCAATGGCTTTCTGGCCTAGGGAGGTGATTGTGCCCCTGTACTTGGCACTCGTGAGACCTCACCTTGAGTACCGTGTCCAGTTTTGGGCACCACAGTGTAAGAAGGACACTGAGGTGCTGGAGCGGGTCCAGAGGAAGGTAACGAGGCTGGTGAGAGGGCTGGAAAACCTGCCTTATGAGGAGTGGCTGAGGGAACTGGGGTTGTTTAGCCTAGAGAGGAGAAGACTGAGAGGAGAGGAGACCTTATTGCTCTCTACAACTATCTAAAAGGAGGTTGTAGTGAGGCTGGTGTTGGTATCTCCTCCCAAATTACTGATGATACGACAAGGGAAAATGGCCTCAAGTTGCACCAGGGAAGATTTCATTTAGATACTAGGAAGAATTTCTCCACTGAGAGAGTGATTAGACACTGGAATGGACTGCCCATGGAGATGGTGGAGTCATCATCCCTGGAGTTGTTCAAAAAATGAATGGAAGTGGCACTTGAGGCTATGGTCCAGTGGTTAGGGAAATACTGGGAGGAAGGTTGGACTTGATGATCCTGGAGGTCCTTTCCAACCATGGTGATTCTATGATTCTAATGCATTAGGGGACAACAGAAGGAAACTTACTGTCTACTTAATGACAGAAAGAAGAATGCAGTATCTGGGGCCCCCCGAAACCATTAGAGTTCCCTGGCTGAGTTTTATAGGTGTTAAGAAGCTAAAGATCTTCAGCCATTACCACACCGATTTACCTTTAACGTTTCAGAATAGCAAGCCTTGTAGCTATTCTATAGGAGTGCCAGGTTGCAGAAAAAATATTTGATTTCTTCCTTATTCAAGTATATTTGTTTTCTCTAATTCTCTGCCACATAACTAAGAAAACTACATCTAATTACTAAGTAAGCTCTTATGTTGGATTATGTTTTAGATTTCTTAACAGTTTCCATTATGTAAGGGTAACCTGACTCATGGAAGAGGAATGGTTGTCAATTGTGTTTCTTTGAAAGTTTTGTTAAAATGGTAGTAATTTATAATGTTTCTCTACATCTTAAGGCTTTATAAGCCATGTCTTGCTCATGCCTCACTTTCCTGAATACACAGAGATGGTGTGTAGCTGGTAGGGTTTTACTGACTTCCCTGATTAATGTTTGTTTGTTTGTTTGTTTGTTTGTTTTTTTAAGTACAAACTGTGCTAGGTGGAAGAAATAGAACAAAACTGCAAAGACTTATACGTACCTTTAATACATGAACAACATATGTGGGCAGAGAAAATGTATACGGGTAGTGATACCACAGAATAATATTAATCATTACATCTGTTGTGGAATTGCCTACTAAATGCATCTATATGAGATTGTGTTCTGATATGTTAGATTCCCAAGAATCTGGGCACCTAAACTTTTGAAATATTACTTCCCAAAATATGGATCCATTAAGTTCCTTATCTTGCAACTGCAGAAATTTCTTAGAGCTGTAAGTACCCCAGAGGTCTGCTGTCAAGAAACAGAATTACCCATCTTGGTTGTGTTGAATTGGTATCTGTGCTATTCCCAAACCACAGCAGGATTCAGAAACAAGGTGTTTTACCTACTAAGTACTATCTAATCCACAGTTTGTACCATTAACAGTGTTTTTTTTCACTTTCCTCATTTGGAGTCCAGATTGAAATAGTTTTAACTGTTGTGGTTAAAGGTTTTGTAAAATGACTAACCTGTTTTCAGAGCTCTTCTGCATATCAGGTAGTGAAAAGCCTTGAAGATAGATTGTTTTGAACATACATCTGTGAGTGTCAATTGATCATACAGAAAGAAAAAAAAAAACAAAAACAAAACCAAAAAAAACCCAAACACCAACCCCCCAAAGCTATCTCCTCAGTTTGCCTTTTTTATGAGAGAGAGGGAAGACAGACCATGCTTAGCACTTCTAACTGTAAGACACGGCTCAGAGTTGTAAATAGAAGTGGATAAGTGACTTCTAAAATGAATCTTAAATATATCTCCTCCTGTAGTGTTTTTCTCTTATGTCAGTCATTTGATGTTAGACATCTCTTTATTTGCTGAACAAGGAATAGCTGTGAATTCTACTGGGTAGAAAGATGCTATAGTTAGGGATCATGACAAAACTTAAGAAGTTTTAGTAAAATGCAAATGAATAGTAGAAACCATTCTTAAGAGACCACAGTGTAAATTGGCAAAGCAGAGAAAAGCTGTGAAGCAGAGGCATTTCTATCTTACAGGTGAGTGACTGATGTGTTTTCTTAGTAAGGTTCATAAAACAAACCTCAACTAGGATCAAACAGTAGAAGGCATCAGAACCAGAAGGAATTATTCAAGACATCTCAGTTTTTCTTCCTGGGAAACCAGTGGACCAAAGCCTTTTCTTTTTTACTTGAAAATGTTGCCCCTTTGAGGATTTTATGCATGTGTACAGATTTTTCCAAGATCAATCTCTGACCAACTGTACTCTACATATAAAAGAGAGAAAACATTGAGTGTACACACAGTTAGAAAATTATAATAATGTAAGTACATCAGATACAGGCATTGGAAGCAAAGTTTAGAGTTCTGATTATCAGGTGAGACTTTCTGGAAGGTAACATGCATCCCTAATTAACAAGAACACCTGTTCTTCTGCAAAAGCCGTGCATATGTGGCATATGCCATTTTTGCTTTTTTAAAGCAAGAAAAAAATGTTACAATATCGCTTAGAATCACTGAAAGCTACTTTAACTTTTTATACATCGTTTGTATGTGTCTACAAATCTGGAATTATCTTGTAGCTCTAGATTGTTTTTTCTCCAACTTTGGCTTTCTATTCTTGTAAAAGAAAAATATCTCAACCCCTAAAATTGTTCTCTGTGTTTGCATAACAAGTATGCAAGCAAAACCAAAAAAAGGCTCATTTGTGCCTTCATTATCCAGTCGCCAGTGGTGTCATTTAACAAATAAGGCATTATATAAAGGGAACTTGAGTGAACTGCCCTTTCATTTCACTTTGAAGCAGAAGGGTAAGTTGAATTTCCTTTCAATAAATCACAAGGAACTTCAGCTAGAACGCATATCTGTTCCTTTTAATTTCTGCATTCATATTTACATTTTAAAATTAATTTTTCCTTTATTAGTATTTCTTTTTTCTTGGTTTATATTAGCAATTTTAGTAAATGAGGAGATGCCTGAAAGATACCAGATTGTAATGATTGATGAAGGTCATTAAATCTAGATTAAAACTGAAGAGCTGTTTTTTTTCCAATTTGCTATATAACTGATTAGGACTCTGACTCTGCATCATAAGCCAGTTATGAGCTGGATGCAGTGGTCCATTCAAATGTAATTCCCTGAATGATCAGCACCAGACAAAAAGTACCTGTTGTAATTGTATTTCCTTATCTCAGGGACATAAGTATCCCTAGCCACCTAAGGTAGGTTTCTCTACTGTCTCTTCAATAATGTGCTCTTGGAGTCATTGGCCAGCATTGTCAGAGGTGTCTGCTAGCCTTCAGTATAGTAAAGGGTAAACAACTTCAGATGCTTCAGATTCAACACATGAAATGTGACAGCACTTTTGAAACAGCATGTGTGCTCAGGTGAATTTCAAATTTTTACTCTTTAAAGTGGAAATTCCTGACTATGAGGAATAGACACTATTGTTACTGAACAGATTCTATATGCAGTGAAATGCTGAAATTTATGACATGAGAATATTCACTTTTGTTCAAGGGTGTGTCCCACTGAACTGATTTTGATGAGATATTTCTCTGGAAAACCAAGTTAAATTTGACTTTAAAAATGAGTGGTAGTGATGTAGATTTAGAATAATGTTAAAAGCCTTCTTCTAAACAATACTTTTTTTAAAAAAAAAGCTCAGTCCAGTTTTAGTGTATCCATTTAATAAATGGTAGTAATAGTAAAATTATGTTTTGATTCTCCTCGGTATATATACTTTGAAAAGAATACCTTGTTTTAACTGACAAAACTAGGTGTTAATAATCTTACAGCTTTCAAATCAACCAAAATTTTATTCTCAACATTTAAGTGGAGCTGGACTTAAAACATACTACATGTCAATTAAAATTATTTTGTTAATTCTGAATTTTTTTAAGGATGGAAGTTTTTAAGAAAATGCAGTATATTCTTTAGCAGTAGGAGGAGATTGTAGTATATACTCTTCACACCAAAAGAAAAGAGAAGTCATGGGTATTCTGTCATATGTTTTGTATGAGTGTCAACCTGTCAGGTTCATCTCATTAGAGGGTGATATTCATCTGGCATCCTGAAGCTTTCCTTATGTCTCATTAATTTAACTGAATGATGCTAATAACTGTCTCTCCTCCATGCCATAGTATCTTACAGTCCTTCAGTTTGGGTTTTATAACCCTGCATGATTGTCAATGTTGCAAACCCACTACCTGTGTTGTAAACCCATTAGCTATAGTTTTAGAGTGTTTTTTAGTCATGATATCCCTGCAGTGAGGTTATAACACTATTTAATGTTCTATGTGAAAGGAAAAAATAAGATAAGTTTATCGCCAACCAACAAATAAACATTTTCTACAAGACTAACTGATATTTTCAAGCTTGTGGAATTCTATTCAAAATAAGATAGGAATGTCAATTAAGCTATAAAATTTTACCCATATTTAAAACACTGTCAGTCTGCTTATTACAAATAAATGTACTTAAATGGTACTGTGCTTAAAGAGGTTGCTAACTAGCTCCAAAGCATAGCAAAATTGTAACAGATTGTGCCTTTCAGGTTAGTATGATATGCATCTATGTTTCATTGACTGATTATAGCCCTTACAGACCACTAAAGGCTTAAGTGTGATCAGTTATGTCTCAGCTCATAATTTCTCAAGGATTAATCCAACAAATAGTGATAACAGACAGGATGATTTGTCTTCACTACTCCCAAGTGTGTATCTGTCATTCTGTAATAAGCATACAGATCTGTACCAGTCTAGAAAAAAATTCTTTGTAAAAGCTGTGCAATGATAGCAAAATCATAGAACCATAGAATCCTTAGGTTGGAAGGGACC
>NW_008592076.1:0-10835 GCF_000691845.1 Merops nubicus | reverse complement strand
AGGTGGAACCTCCTGGGTTCCAGTTTAGGCCTTTTGTCCTGTTGCTGGACACCACTGACCAGAGTCTGGCCCCAGCCTCCTGATAGAGGGAAGAAGCTCATGGAGAAATGTCACATCAAGTCCTCTCTCCCACAAGGGAGGCAGGGAGAGATGCAGCTTCTGTTCCTTGACTCACTCCCCTTTTGTCCCCTCTGCCAGCTCCTTTGGTTGACCCGTTGACTCACCCTCGTCGGTTTTTGTAGCATCATGACAGGAAGTTTAAATCATCCTGGTATTTAGCAGAAGCAGAACTCAACTTGCACAACTCTCCCAGAAAACAAATCTCCAAAGGCTGAGCTTAAGACACCAGCTTTGGACGGATGAATTTCTGCTGCTTGAAGTATCTGTACTCCTGATGGTGAAGTCAAGACAAGACCTCCCACGCCAATGTGTCTCAACTCACACTAGAGGGAGATCGAGGCATATTTTGTCACCAAATCCTACACTTTCTTCAGCAGTGTTTTCACATAAGTCCTGTATAAAGTCCAGACAGGTTCTCATTTATTACAACTTTCAGGGCCATCTATTTCCTGTTGATCTTCAGGCCCCTGCACAGCAGATTTGCTCCTTCTTCTATCCCTCCAATAAGCCTGAGACGTTGCAGGCTCAGGACTGTGCAGAGTGAGTCAGCAGAGGAGGGTAGGAACCAGCTTTTTTTGCCTTTTTTTTCTTTCCATGAAGCCCAACAAAGAGAGGATTTGAACCAGAGAGAAGGAAGAGATTTTTTCACACTGAGGGTGGTGAGCCCCTGGCCCAGGCTGCCCAGAGAGGTGGTCGCTGCCCCATCCCTGGAACCATCCCAGGGGAGGTTGGATGGAGCTCTGAGCACCCTGCTCTAGCTGCAGATGTCCCTGCTCCCTACAGGACATCCCTAGATGACCTTGAAAGGTCTCTTCCCACCCAAACCAGGCTGTGACCCTATGAACAGCACACACTTCTCCAAACCCCATTCACAGAAAGACAAACTCGTCGTTCGTTGCTTCCCAAAACGATGCTGTCCAAGCAAAAACTAAACCAGAAGTAGTCCTTCCTCCCTCCACATCCACACAAGCCACCAAAACCAAGACTAGCTGACCAGCACTGTCCAGGAACCAGCGTGCCCATCTCCCTGTGTTGGTTGCCAAACTGCACAGATGGTACAAGCCCATCTGGCCAAGGCTTGGCTGCATTTACAGCAAACGTGATGAATGAAGGATTGAATGTTGTCTGATCTGTGTGTGTCATCCCAGATATCCCAAAACAATTCCTCATCCCACAGGTTACACACTACAGTGCTTCTGGTAAACGTTTCATTTTGAGTTGCAGACAGATGGGGAGCAGATGGATGGAGTTGTAGAAGCAGCAACGGGGCAGTATGTTTGTGAGATCAAGCTACATGCATCATTTTTTATCACATCCTTTGCCAAAAGCATAAAAATATGCCCTGAACATGTAATATGAACTGTGTCTTGTGTATATCTCCTCTCCTCATCCTTATGGGTCTTTTAAACCTGCTTCTGAACATCCTTCTGCTCGAGCTTCACTCCCATAAATTATACCCAGGCACAGATTCTACCCCTTACTCTCTCCCCTTTTTATGATGCACGAAAACAAACCCTCTATACTTGCAAGAAAAGAAATTCTGCCTCTTACAAGCAGAGTCACAACCATTAAAAAAAAAAGCCACTTATTATTCTGGTACAGAGCCTCTAGAGCCTGTAGAGCTCATTGTAAGCCCCCAACACCATCACCTCCCTGACCCAACGGCTGAATGCGAGTGGAAAGGACTGAACAGATCAAATGCTCAAATTATTTGGACCCATCCTACGAGTTAATTGACAAATTGGGTCTCTCGCCCTACTCCAAAATGCTTCTGTACTTACTGGATGTAGAGGCTGAGGAAGAGATCTCCTTTCCAGATAGTGTAGATGTCCTGGATGCAGAACGACTCGGAGGTGCTCTGTTTTTGTTTCAGTATCCTGTAGTTTTCTTCTGTGAGGTTCCAGAGAGCTTGAAATCGATCATTCAGGAGCAGGAAGAGCTTAAAGTTCTCCTTTCCCTTCTGGTCACTAGGCTCTTTGAGCAAAAAGATGGGGGGAAAAAGGTCATTAGAGAGCCTTGACTTCAAGAAAACTTGTAGGAAACAACAGTGACATCTAATAAGCCTAATTTTTCAGTGTAAAGCACGTGTCTTAGAGGAGAACAATCAGGGAGGGAGGAGATGATTATTTAGGGTTGTGTCCCTGTGAGTAATTACGTGGGTTATCCATGCTGAAAGGCTTTGTCCCTTCCCAATCTTGTGGGGCATGTGGTCAGGGCAGCCTGTGAGGCTCAGCCCCAGAGGAAAACCTGCCTCTGGCCCAAAAAGCTGTTCCCAAAGGGCCTCCTTGGAGGCTAGACCAAAAAGGCAGTGCCATGAGAGAGAACCACCCTAAGGGCCTAACCCAGTCACACCACTTTTGGCCAGACAGGCTGGTGAATGTTTATATGGATTTGTCATTTGAGCAAATCTTGCTCTGATTTACTGCCAGCTCAGAACCTGCACCCACAAGTTTTACCTTCAAAGATGGGCATGACCATAGACCAAGAGCAAGGAGGCAGAAGGAGCACAGCTTAGAGGTCATGTATGCATGAGAGGCATTTAGATTTCCATGCACCAGGCAGGAAATGAGCCTCAGAGCAGCTGCACAGGCTGATAATGGTTAGAATTTGGATTAACCTCCAAAACCAACAGGCATCACAGCCCTAGGTTTGACTGAAAGGCCATAAGTATCCTTAAAAGCTCCCTATTTTTAAGGTAAACATCTCTACGTGCTACTGACTCCAGCACACCAGCCTCCAGTGAGTCCTCAGGCATGGAGTTTTAATTAGAAATCCCTTCACAGGCACGCCAGTGACTCAAGGCTAGAAATAGAGACAAAAAAAGTCTTCTCTGACCCACCTGCCTGGAGAAGAGGCTTGAGGATGAGGGCATCTATCCGTGCCAGGCATGACGAGAAGGTTTCCTCCACTTGGAGCAGAGATGCAGTTGCTTCAGCCGTGGACATGTCCTGGACACAACAGAGAAGGCACATGTAAACTCCCTCACAGGAGAATCCTTCTCCCAAGGCTTCAGTGCTCACTGCAGAGCATCATCCTTATCATCCTTCCCTGCTGTGGACAGCACACACAGCTCCAACTGCTGTCCCCTAAAAGCATCTGGAAATAGGAAAGGAAACAGAAGCCAAATAGCTCCACATGAGCCGCTCTCACAGAAGACCACCGAGGCTACAGCCTTGTTTTCCTGATGACCCAAATTGAAGATCTCCTCAGATGAACCACGATATCTCTTCCACATGACTAGAAAAAGCCCTGAACTCCTTGAGAGGTGTTAATCCTGCTGAACGCCAGCCCCGGGAGAAAATCCCTGAAGCACAAGGCAGCAAAAGGATGAAGCAGAGCATCTCTTCCTGCATCTCTCACCAGTTTTCTGCCCGGGTGCCTCAGCTTGCACCTTTTGGCATCCAAAGCCATCGTACGGAGCCTCAGAGCTGCACCAGCCATGCCCAAACATCCAACCCTCTGGTGTTCCTCCTGAGCAGGACACTGCCCTGCTGGTTTTGTGTCACAACCGCTGCGTCAGCGAGGAAGTGGGCAACACATGTATAAAAAAAGCAAGGCAGCAAAGCCCTGTGAGCAAACTCCAGCAGGTTCCTCCTTCCCAGAATTATCTCCTGAAAATAATTCTCTCAAAAGGAAGCAAACACAACGAGATGATCCCACGTCACAAGAGATGCTCTGGAAAAAGGCCAGATGGTGAAGATCCTACGGGTAGAATCAGCTGATATTACTCACAATGATAAAAAAAACCAGAACTCTCAGATTCTTGGAACTTTGTGAAGCCCAACAGCCAACTCAAGACACGGAATGGGGTCTGTCCATAGTTCTTCTTCACCTGAGTGTGGTGCAAGCTCCAAGATTATGTTCTCAACAGTGAGGGAACGAGGCATCGTGCTGCAAAGATTTACATTGCCAAGCTGGTGATGGGCACAGTTTGGACCTGTGCCAACTTGCACATCTCCCAGACAACTCTCAGGAATGGTCCAGGAAGCATCTGAAAGGCAGAGCTTGCACACAGGTCGTGCTGTTTGGGGAAATAAGGAGAAAATAGCTATGGGGAGGTTGTGCAAGAAACACTTGGCTACAGTGCTAGACCCGATTTATTTAGTAGTGCAAACGTAACTGGAGTCTCTGCACCATTCCCAGGAGAAGCTGAGCTGAGGCTGCCTGCTGGAGGCATGCTCTGAGACATCCTGAACCTCTGCCCTAGTTGCTACAAACAATAGGCAAGAGTCATTCTCCTGGAGATGTCAGGAAGCTGGACACAGAAGCCCAACCCTACTTTATACCTCCTGGGAAGCAATACCTCGAACCTCTCAGCCTGGGCTGTAGAAAGGTCACCTGGGTGGGGTGACAAAGTTAAGTGGGAACGTCTCATTTTTAAGCTTCACCCGTGGGTGGGTTCTTTCCTAAACAAGAGTTTGAACTCCCTAAAATCACCAAACTCTGCTTAGGAACTCCCTTTCCAGGTCATCCTGGAGCTTGGGCTGAAATGGTGGCCTAGGACAAAGGACTCTTTGCAGTGTGAGTGACTGGTTCTGAGTGGTTCTTTGGATTCAGACACAACTGAAGGACAATGTTTTCTCCTTAGTAACCACTGCCTCTTCAATTTTATTTGTCTGATAAATAGGAAGCAGTAAAAAACTCCATCATCTCATTGGTTTGCAAGTTTTCAGACCTCAAGGTCTGCATGACCCTAAGGCTATTTTCTGCAGGAACGCTGGTGATTCATCCCAGAGGAAAGCTCTAGGCAAGCAAACAGGTCAAAAAGCTGGAATCCAAACTCCTCCTGGCCACTCCCAGTGAAGGCAACTGAGCCAGAACCAAAAAAAACCCCAAAACAAACCAGCAGCCAGGCAGCTCTCACCCCAGAGCACTAGGAGGGCAGGAGACATCTAAAAGCTTAATTTTTTTGCCCCTATTTAATCCACGGTTGTGTAGACAAAAAAAAAGTTGTTTCTCACAGGTCCTAGACAGCAGCCAAGCTTGTTAGAAATTTCTAAGCATAAAAATCTTGCTTAATGAGTGAGGAAAATGAGGCTGGATGGGTGACAGCAGCTCACTGCCAGATGCTCCAAGAGACCAGTGGGTTCTATTGCCCCACTGAGTATCTGAAGCTGGGGGGTTTTATTTATTTCTATTTTTTTCAGCTTGACTGCTCTGCTTGGTTTTGGGGAAGGAGAGAAGATGATGCCATCATTTCAGATGGCTCTGCCATAAAAGGGTGTCTCCACCTGGTCCTTGTTTAATTCCACAAGGAAATGTTTTATCCCCATTTAAAGAATGGGGGTGCTGGATGCCCAACCCAGGAAATCTTCCCCAAATTCATAGTAAAACAACCAAAGAAGCCATCTGTTGATTACCTACAGCTTAATGGGAACTGAATGACTCAAACCAAGGGTGCAGATACCCACAACTTTGCTCCACAGGAGCACCCTGGTCCATGAGCAGAGGTTGAGGAGCCTCCAGAGCATTCCCATAATAACCCCATGCAGATTTCACACACTGTTTTGGTTTGAGTTTGGGCTTGGTTTGGTTTCTTATTTTTTCCTTTTTTAGCAATCCTGTTCTCACCCTTCCTGGGAATAATCTGTGGGTTATTTCCTCCCTGACCACGATGTCAGGGATCATTTGGTGGATGGGTGAGCAGCACCAGCCAGCTTTCAAAACAGCCCTTCCGGCACCACAAAGAGACCCAAGTTGCCACATCAGATCACATCACGTCACCCAGGAAGGCAAGCATGGGTTTCAACCACCATTTCCAGGCTTTCCCCATCAGCTCTGCAACACCACCACTCTCACTCGAGCAGAACCACTCCAGGGCTTGTTCAGAAGGGTTTGACCTCCTCTTCATGCATGGCTCTGCTGCTAGGGAGTCAAGACCTTTGAAGATGGCCAGAACTGAAGGAGGTGCACCTCCAAGGGAGGGTCCACCAGGCTACACATGGCACGACAGCATCTGGTTTTATGGGCAAGATTGGATGCGTCACATCCTCCTACGGCCTTTGAGGATGGAGACTTCTACTAGCAAATCAAAAGAGCCACCAGACTACTTCAGGCTCCCATGAGGAATGAGACCTCCCTGGGAGAACATTTTCCAGAGTATGAGATGTGCCTGTTTGGTCTCCTTAGACAAAGGTCCATCTGCACAGCACAGATCTGTACTTAGAGATGCAACACCTAAGAGTATTCCTGGAGAAAGAGGAAAAAGACCTTGAGAAACAACTCCTGTAGGAGCTGCTGGATCTCTGTGGCCTGTCATGTTCTTAGTCTGTCCTCTAGGCATGACAAACAAGGGCAGAAGAAAAGGTGATGCAGCAGCTACTACAACCCTAAGTGATTGCTGAGCATCCAAGAGATGAGAGCAGTCTGGGTCACCTGAGGGAACGTTCATCCTGAATAGGGTTTGTCCAAAGCTGCTAATTGCACATTTCAGTGAGAAAATACAGGTCTGGAGGATCTACAGCAGGTTTCTATGCCCAGTTTCATGAAACTGCCAGGAGGGTGGGTGGATAAAACAGACAGGAAACCAAAACAACAGGTTGGTGGAACGTTGAGCCTCACTGCCAGCTTTTCCCTGAACCCCTTTCTACTTTGGAGTCTGTAGCTCTGAGGCAGCTGTTCCACCAGGACAAGGCCTGGAAAGCCCCACTGAGTTCAGATATGACACAAGGTTTCTCATGGAAACACACATCTAGTCAACCTTATCAGCTCCTGGATGCTAAGGAAGAAACAGGACGTCCATAGAAGGACTGTTCATTTTCCATCTTCCTCTTGTGAATCCCCCTCTGCGCTGAAGTCAGCAGCCAAACGCTGCTCAGATGGGAGAAATCTGTCATGAACTGTGCCAGATTTAGGGACTATTTAATGCTAAGCCAGGTGGGATGTTGGTCATAGCTCCTCCTCTCCTTAAACTCCTTTCCTTCCCTCCGTTGGCCACCTCAAAGGGCATTGTGCCTTCGCAGCCCTTCCAAACTCATCCATCCTTGCAGCTCATGATGTTTGTATTACTGACTGCCTCAGAAATGAGGTCGCTCCATCACTTTTGTCACATCCAGTCCTCAAACAGGTTGAGTTTTCCCTTCCCTGCCCTTTGAGAGGCAGTCAAGTCATTGCTGAAGAGGCACCTTCCTACCACAGCCCACGCTGAGTACATCATCTCTGCAGAGACAGGGATAAAGCTGCTCTAATTCAAGCTCTACCTTCAGAAGCAAATAAAAACGTTCCAAAATGGAGCCAAGAGGTTCTGAAGATCTTTCTCCATCAGGTTAAACCTGAAAGTCTTCCTCAGAAAGTGCTTTTCACTCTCTAGGTCACTTTCTCTGATGCCATTAACGGGGTTGCTCTGAACCAAAGCATCTAGAGCCATCTTATGAGTGCAATACAGAGGATGGGAGTGGGCCTGTCCACTTTGGGGTGGGATACAGCCTAAAAGGTTTGAAATTTCAACCTCTTTGCTGGCCAGGCTGTCTTCTAGATGCCCAAAATTCCTCCCTTGCTGATAACCACCCCCTCACCCTTGTGTTGTCCCACAAGCAACGTGTAGCTCTGAAGGATGCACAACAATACAAAGCTCTGCACAAAACCTCCCAGGAGGGAGTTTCCCCCCTCAAGAGATTAGCAGATAAACTTATTAAAAGTTTATTGTTGGGCTGAGTCAATAGAAGCCATCACTTCTTATCACATCACAGAGTGTGATGTAACCAACGTTGGGACTTCACCCCAGGATGAACACAGGACATTTCCCTCCTTTGCTTAGCTCAGTGTCTGTGTAATTATGATTAATATGATCAAAAATAGTTGTTTGGGTTTGATTGATTTATTTTTTAAAGAGAGTTAATTTTAAGAGTTGGTCTTAAGGGGAGAGGAAGGATTTTTTTTCAAGCTTGGGCCACGAACCTTCAAATTCTTTGCTAAATTGCTTTTTACCCAGGATCTATTCCCAGCATAATTGAATGTAAATTATCACATTAAATCACATCAACGTGCCCATGAGCAGGGGGAGAGCTCCTCATTCAAACCAATCCATAAACTCAGGAGCTCCTTAGACTACGGGGACAAACTCTGGTGGTCAACGCCAAGACCTTGCTCCTCTTTTTGTCTCAACCTTTGTTGCTTTTCTCTCGGGGCCAAGTATCCCCCTGCATCCTAATTGTGTTCCCACCCATCATCCCCCATCACGTGCTGCCCTCCAGCTGAGTCTGCATTCAAGCTGGCACAAAGACCATTCTGTCATGTGGAAAAACAATCCAGGACTTTGTTTAACCAACAGGCTGGAGCAAATTCTCCCCCCCCCTCCCCATTCAGACTCTGCTCTGGTCGAGCCTCTGATGGTCACGACTCGGGGTGAATTAATGTTCAACTTGCTGGAGCCACTTCATAACCAGACAGAAACACACAGGGGGGGAGTTAAGGTGTAACTGGGAAGAAATGGGGCAGGCAGATGATAAACCCCTGAAACCCAAGCCAGGTGCTAGCAGCATAAAAAGGAGGAAGAGAAGACCAGAAGTAGCATTGACTTGGGTTAAGCTTCAGCATGGGATACAGGGAAGGTGCCAATGCCACCACGTGAAGCAACCAAGAGAGGTCTGGGTCAACCTTTTCTTCCCCAAGGGAAACTGCTGAGCAGCACAGCAATGAGAGTGAGTAGACACAGTTTAAAAACACAAGACAATGAGCAGACCCATCAAGGCTCCCACCCTGAGCACAAGACCCTCAGGCTTTTGATGGTTCCAGGTTCATGCTAGACAAAGCCATAGAGGAAACTTTTGGAGCACAGCACAACCACCTCTACCTGCAAACCCTCAGGATGGCCAGCAGGACATTGGACCTCACCACATCTAATTAAGCCATGGAACACGTTGCCACAAGAGTTCATTGTTGCTATGAGAATACTATAAAAGCAGCTAGGTGAGACCATGGAGGAGAACTCAACGGAGAGCTAATCAAAACAAAGGCATCAACTCCAGCTCAGGAAGTCCCTGAGGAGGCAAGAAGCACATAAAGAGGAAATATATTCCTTCAACCTTTCCCAGTTTTCATGATGTTCTTCTCCAGGCACGTTCTTCTGCACCATGAGAGGTGAGGTAGCTTGGCTTGATGGTGCTGCATCACTCCTAGCATTTTTTTGTTGGTCACCTGCATGGCAGGACCTCAAGCACCAAAAGAAGAGACAATTCAAGGCTGTCAAAACATGAACTGCATAAAACTGACAGCAGATTTAGGCCAGCAGTGCCTGCCCAGGAGGTTACTAAGGGTCAAGCAAGCATTCAGGACTCCTCAGACAGCACTGAAGCTGCATAATTGATTTTTCAGCCCCAGAAGAACATTGTTTTTTCCCACCAGACTTTTGTCTTTATCCATCTTTAGGGCAGCAAAACAGGAAGCTGTGTGTCAAGGGAGGGGACTCTGGGTTTCTATTTTTTTTTTAGTTATTTTTTTTAATGTTCAAAAAGGGGAAACATAAAAGCTTTCCACAAACCTGATCTGACCCAGCTTTTTTCTTTCTTCCCCAAACCCCAGTTGGAAGCTGATGTCTCTTCCTTAGGAAGTTCACTCCTGAGCCCAAGAAAAACAACCATAAACCTTCAACTGCCTTCAAAAGGACAAACCCCACCTGCCCTTTCTGAGGCTGACCCACCCACCCCAGATAGATAAACCCTCAACTGCCTTCAAAAGGACAAACCCCACCTGCCCTTTCTGAGGCTGACCCACCCACCCCAGATAAACCCTTTATAACCAAGAAGAGGCACATGAGAAGCTCAATTTAATCCAGCCTTAGTGAGAGGAGTGGACCTTTGAGCATTCCTGGTCTCTCTCCACTAGCTAAAGATCTCCACAGCTCTACTTGTGGACAACTGATGCTCGAGAAGATCACTGCCACCACGATGAAGGATGTCATGCACCCTCTGCAAACAAGCCAAGCAATGCTGAGGCCCAGAGGTGAGATGATGTTTCCCTGGTGGTTTAATCCCCCATGGCTTTGTAGTTCCCATTATCATTATCACTTACAAGCAGCTTATGCATGCAGGAGCCTAACCCAGCAACTCATACACAGCACGGGATGATACGTCACTGGGTGAAACTCCAAACCAGACCTGGAACAACTTCAGGCTCTCTGGAGGCAGCAAAGGAAAGGGGATTGTGAGAAGAGAGAAAAGAATTCCCCTATTTCCACTCCAATGAAGAAAGACAGAAGATAACAGCTTGGGACAATTTTTGTGTCACAGCTCTGGGAGCAGGTTGAGGAGCAGGAGGTCCTTCCCCTTGGTCTCATACACCCAATATGCCCACTCTGCTTTCCCAAAGCAAATGGGGCTTCTGTATGGCCTCAAAAAGCAAGAAAAATGAAGAGTGCTACATGTCTGGGGTTTAGAATATGTGATACCATCTACACAGAAGCAGTTTTGAGTCAGAGCCTGAGTATCAGAGTCTGAATTACAGCCTGGAGACCAACCTAGAGGCACAAGCAATATCAGAGGAGTGTCCCTTGGGACAATGGGAGAGCTGGTGGCAGAACTGAGATGAGGTTCAATGGACAGTAATGTCATTGCCCTAAACAACCTTCTCCACTTAGCACCTCCAGAACTTGAGTAGGGCCAGATGGGATTTCACTTCTTTGGTGCTAAACCCCAGAAGATCCTTATAAATCTGTGGCAATAGCCACTCCTGAGAGGGTTGGTTCCACTAAATTATCATAAGAATGGCTCTGGATCCAT
>NW_008592075.1:0-624 GCF_000691845.1 Merops nubicus | reverse complement strand
TTGCTGCTCCTCACATCACCCCGCCAGCGAGCGGGCTGGGGGCACAAGCTGGGAGCAGACAGACAGGACAGCTGACCCCCCCCTGACCCAAGGGATACCCCCTGGCCACATGGTGTCATGCTCAGCATATACAGCTGGAGGGAGGAAGGGGGGACATTCATTTGTCTTCCCAAGTCTGCATGACAGAGCCCTGATGTCCTGAGGATGCCTGAACACCTGCCTGGGACGGGCAGTGGGGAATGGATTCCTCGTTTGCTTTGCTTGTGTGCATGGCTTCTGCTTTACCTGTTAAACTGTCTTTAGCCCAACCCATGAGTGTTCTCACTTTTATCCTTCCAATTCTCACCACCATCCCACCTTGGGGGGATCAAGCCAGTGGCTGTGTGGGGCTGAATCGTTGGCTGGGGTTAAACCACAACACCGATCTTCACACTTCATGATACTGCCTCATGACCAGCTGGTGTCAGTTTTCTAAGAAAAGTGGCTAAATTCATGGCACTGTAAGAATCTGGATCTTCCCCCCCCTTTCTTTTATGTCCTCTTTCTAAGCACTCTGTATAAGCCAGATACAGAGGCAAGACTCACAGCAAAGTGAACTATTGCTCTGTTCCTTAATGGCAATAG
>NW_008592074.1:0-15321 GCF_000691845.1 Merops nubicus | reverse complement strand
CCCCTGGCCTGTCTATGGAAACATGCACTACACAGAAACACCACTCCACCTTCTTTTCCTGTTTTTATTTTTGGAAAAGACAAATGTACATAACAGATAGCCCTTTCCTTCTCTCCTGGACCCTTAAAAAGAAAGGCATTATGGTACTTATGTGATGGATTATTGTAGCCAGCATTGACAGACAAGAAAACTGAAATACAACAAACACCACCTGTTTACACAGCATGCACCATGCATTGCTGTTCACAGAGCACCCTTATCTGAGAAAGAATTACGTTCCTGGGCTAGTCCTTTGTTTACTCCAAAGAAACATAGCCATTGTGTGAAGACAGTCTTGTTAAACAAGAGTTATACTTTAAACCTAGAAAAAAAAATCAAGTTTCACTAATGCACAGGAAGACAGCTGCCTATCCATACACAAGTAAATAATTCAAGTAGTTTTCAGATGTATATTGGTTAGAAAATGGCAAAACAGAAACATCCATAGCAGCCTGCAGAACTTAAAAGACAGAAATACAGAAATACTTGTGGAAAACTTTTTCTTAATACAAGGTGCTATTAACTGAAAGTAAATAGTATTAACGGCAACTTAACATTGGCATCATAAGAATTTTATATTGAGCATTCAAAATGACTAACAGCAGAACTTTTGAAGTCATCATTAGCATAGCTTTCCAGTATTTTTTCTAATTATATAGTTATGCAGGAGAGCAAACAAACTAAAGCACACCTGCTAGTGTTCTAATAAGAAATGTAAAATATTAATAGCTATAATCCCTTATTACCAAAATAACAGGCAGAAAGTAGCTTCCTACTAAAAAAAATAAAAATAAAAATAAAAATATGCACAGCAATCTCTCTAGTACAGAAATACCATCCATGGCACGTGGATGTGTATTTCCTCCTGCATGTATTTCATGTCAAAGTAAAAAAAAAAACAACCAAGCAAACAAACAAAAAAACACTAAAAAAGAAAACACAACAAACAAAACAGCCAACAAAAAACCCTAACAAACAAACACAAAAATAACCCAAAAGAAAACCAGCATTTGCCTAAATTGTATGAAGTCTAAGTGCTCCTTTCCAATAAAAGCAAGTATATAAATAATTCTAAAAAAATAAAATTTAAATGCATACCTATATAAGTCTTGAGGAAGCTGATAGATTCATTGACCCATGAACATAAGAACTGGAAGAACCCTTCCCTTCTACAAAATGATTTCCCCATCTGTAACAGGCTGATTAATTACTTACACATTAGCGAGGCTTACATGAGCAAAGCAAACATAAATTTAGTAACATTAATCAGTTTTTTAAAATGTCATATATGAGTTTAACATCTTCAAGTAATTTGTACTAACAATTAGTAACAGCCAATACAATCATCACTTTAGGAAAACTGCCTTAAAATGACCCTGGTTTTGCCCCTGGCAGAAAGCAGAGCTGCATACCCGGATCCAACCGATTGGGGTGGAAGAAAAGAGGTGAAGAGTGGGCCGGGGACTCCAGCTCTGCTTTGCTCTGTCTGCATCTCAAACTCTCTAGTAATGGATCCTGTTCTTTATTGTGAACTGAGACCCACCTACCCAGGATAATTCACAGCAGTATCTTCCTAGAACGACTCACAGTATAAAATTGATTACAAACAAAAAAGACATGCAGTGCTGTAAATTGACATTATTTTCCAGAGCTTTTCAGAAAGGATCGTTGCATGTGTTGGCAGATGGAAAACAAATTAGGAAAAACATTCTATGGCAATATTCTGTTATTTAAAGAAATAATAGAAATAGTGTATTTACTGGGAAAAGCCTGTATTTAAAAGAACCTGGATTTTCAACTTTAAGAAAAGTTATTTTTTCCAGAATACAGCACATACACTTTTCAAGGACCTACTATTCTACTGGAATGATTTTAAAGTATTTGTTGTGAATGTATTTTTCCACATACTTCATGAAAGAAATGAGGGCCTTATTTGCATACCTCCCTATACATTAAGATTAAAAGACTTTCACTGCACACATCGCTGTCCTAGTCAGACAACCCAAAATTGTTCTCCCTCCCTTCTTCCAAGTACACATATTAACTGATTAAGTGAAATTTCTAGTAAGCATTAATTTACCTAACAGGGAATGCAATTTCAAGTTTTTATTTTATATATGCTAAGGTAGTCCACAGTTTAAAGGTAGATTAGGTAGAGAATTCTGACATATCACAATTCTTGTCCAGAGGCAAATTCCTGCCTCCTTACCATTTCTATCACTCCAGTATCATTCCTTTCAAAGTTTTATTAACTAAGAAGATAAATATTACAGAGCACAGCCACAAATACTATATTGATAACTTGGTAACTGCAACGTTCCTTTACAAATCTATGAATCCTTCTAATGGGCAATGGTTTATTTCAAAGGTCTATCTTAGCTACTAGTAGTGAAGATTTTATTTTTCACTGATCCAACTGGCAAAATGAGCTTTATCCAGATAAACGAAAGCCAAAAAATGCAAAAAAAATGTAATACTATCTTCTTGTTTATTGTATACTAGATGTATGCACACACACACAGAAATACAACAAAAAACACTCGAACAAAAAAACATAACCAGCAGCTTATTTCAAAGAGAAGCAGATGCTAGGAGTACACAATGATACACCTCATACTGCATATACAGCAACTTCTGCTTCTGCCCTCAGAATCCAGAATGGATTTGCATCCAATCTTATAGCATGCTTATATATATATATATATATATCCCATCATAGATGACATATAGCACAACTTAGGGTAAATAACATCAGTCTAAGATTCAGTGCTGACTGTTGAAGTCTGGGTACATTTGTTCAATCCATTTTTAAAAGGAAACAGGAACATCCAGTATAAACATTTCAATTGTTTCACTCTGATCAAGTCACCAACAGCTCTTTCATCATTCTTCAGTATACACACAATTTGAAGCTACAGCTCATTTCTTTTCATCCCTTCAGGTTTTAGGTTCTTTTATTAGTTAAGATGATAATTAGTAATTAGTAAGACATTAATGAATAAGCACTCTCTTTTTAAACATACATATAACATAGTAGAGAAATCTGTGTACCTACAGACAGCACCTGTTTTTCTGCTTCTCCTTGTTTATTTCAGGTGCTGGACGAAAGGAGCAGTCCAGACCAGAGACACACTTGTGGACTGTGGAAATAACAGAGAAGTCTCTCTTCTGCCATGAAATTGTAACTGTATTTTATAAAAAGAGGTATAGATTGTGCTCTGCACTGCAAAGCCATGGCAGAGAAGGGAATTACTTAAATTTGAACTTTCCTGAAGTCATTGTATTATTTTCAGTAAATACTGGCCTTCTCACATACATGCAGACTAAAATGCACTAATCAGAAATCTAGGAAGATATTAGGGAACTTATTGCTATGTGGATACCAAGTATCTCATTAATAAAACCAAAACAACAGAAGCTGGATATCTTTAGAAGAAGGAAGTATTAAAAAGGCCAGCTTTTGCCACGAATTTGGAAATCTGCTGTTTCCTTTATTCTGCTCATGATACATTTTCAGTTTCCAGAGAGTCTTAAGGGAAAAACCTCTTATTTGGCAAGGATGAGTGATGGGGACTTTCATCTCCAACCACAAGCATCTTCAAGGAAGGGAAGGTGCATGAGATCAGTTTAATTTAATTGGGTAAGCACGCCATTTCCATGCCACAAACACTACTGCTTACTGACCAACCCTTACTACTTCACAGCCTAGAGGCTTCACAATATAAGAAAAGGTCAAAAACTGGGACAAATTCTAGGTTTTATGTGATTTGAGCATGCCAAGAGTAGCACAGGTATGCCATGAACACAGATACTGAACAGAAAACAAAGACAATACAGGAAGGATCTCATAATTCAAGATGCAGCTTAATAAAGAGAACATAAAACAAAGAACCTACTCGACTCCTCCGCAGAACCAGGACACTACAAGTGCAAATTCTGTTCAAAGGCTTGAGGCTCAATCAATCAGAAGGCAATATCAACAAACTCAGGCACCATTAGACTCAGTTAACACATCCTGCCTTCTGATTAGCCTTTGACATGGATCAAAAAGCAGGATCAGCTCCCAGAAAGAGAGTGGGCTCTCTGCAGGTACAGCCAGCCACCTAAATTAACTCTATTATGTGATTAGAGCATTGAGTTTTCTATGAAAAAAAAAAATCTAAAGTAGTATTTACTTATAAACACTACATGGTTGTCAACTGTTACAATTGCATTTTTAGAATAATTTGAGTTAAAATATCTGCATTAAGTTGGTCTTATTGCCTTCCCATTATGAAGTAATAACATCCAGATAGTAACAGAATTCAAAATTTAAATTTTTAAAAAATATTTAAAATTTATAAAATCTGTTTTCCACATAGACACTATTATCTTGCTGAACTACACTCTATCTGATCAAAACAATTAGCCAATTTCACCGTCAAACCACCAGAGGATCAGTACTTCTTCAAAGTAAGAGGCCTTTCCTCTTAGCTTTACAGATTCTTTAGGGTATCAAAGAAATGTTGTGTAATTACTGCCTTATGGAGCTCTTATTCCCACCAAACATAAAGATGCTGTCCTGAAAAACTATTTTAAACTTCCAAAGCTTATTTTGTAACATCAAAAGGGTATTTGTCCTCAAAGACCTCTTGTGTGGCTGAATTTAATAAAATATGTTATTTCCAAAGTTTTACTAAACCTAGTTTTTAAGTAGAGAAGTTCATGAACCTATCTGTTTGTGAAAGAATGCCTCTTGATCTTTTGAAACTCTTTTTTAAATTAAAGCACATACACTGAAACAAAAGCATGTGCCAAGTACTATTAAAGTAAGCCTTCTTTAATGAGATTTTTGCTGATCATGTATCAGCAGCACCACCATGTGTTAAATGAACAAGACTTTTATTGATGAGAGATTACCAGTGTCTGCAGAATATAATCAAGCATTCACCATTTAAGTAATTGTTTAAATAATTCCTAAACATATTTTTACACAATGTTACTACACCAAACTTGCAAAGCCTTTAACCCATCATAACCTTTTGGGTTTAGAATTTTCAATAACTACCAAAACCCCACCTTCTTGTTTTTCCACTGCTAATGAAAGAGAAGAAAAAGAAATATCCCTGAGAAGGACTAAATTTCTGATGTCAGATGCAGTGAATTGATTCAGTATATCACTGTGCACAACAGGAAGGGAATGGAAGGCCAGGCTTTGTTCACTAGTACGATATCAAGATAGGCATAAATAAATACTTAAGAAGTACTGTAAAATTAATTGCAATATTGCTTAGTGATAAAGTTACAGTAGTACTAGTGTACTTTATACTTACCTTTATACTATATAAAAATACTTCTTTAGCGGGTGTATTGAAGGATCAAAAATTGCAGAATTTCAGATTATTAGCAGAACATTTATTAATACTTACACTAACACAGGTTTTCCTGAGATCTTAGGGCTGTTTAAAACATCTGTCATGGCTTGCTTTGTTTCTTCCATTCTTTCAATGTCACTGGAATCCACAACAAATATTACACCGTAGGACTCAGCGTAGTAATTTCTCCAGATATTTCGAATTCTTTTTCCACCTCCTAAATCAAAGATGGTGACTTCAAACCGTCCCTGTTTTAGGTTAATCTTGGAAAACCCAACTGTTGGAGCCACATCTTCAGGAGACTCTGTCAGAGTTCAAAGCAGAAAGCCTTCAGTAAAAAGTGTCCTTAGTTATTTAAAGAGGGTTTTAGGTTGTGATTTGTGCAGCAAAATTAATATTTTTAATTATATGAAGCACACCCTCCCTGTTAAGTGACACCATATTGCTAACCATGTATATTTTACAGTAAGATTTTTACCTCTCCTCAGGTAATTTCAAATTAACACACTAATCTCTCAGCCAGTTCCTTTACATTAATTTAAATGAGAGCACCAAGGAAAAAAAAAAAAAAAAAAAGGCAATTTTTAATACTTAAAACCACAGTTAAATTGCAGTGGCATTCAGCATACTGCAGTTTTTACTTTCTCCCCTCACCACCAATGGTCCCATCTGAACAGTTATTCAATACTTGTATTAATCCAAGTTTGAGAAGGAAGACAAACAAAACAGTTAATGCACTATGACCTGGAAGCCTCATGCTCTGCTGAATTTACTTTTTATCCCTCATGGTTGCCAAAACAGCTTCAAAAGTTTAAACCCAAGACTGAGAGGAAGTGACTGAGACCATTTTCTTCTGAGATATAAACTACTTGATTCCCTTTACTCAAGATCAGGTTTTGGCCCTCATTTGTTTATTTTTATTTTCTGGTGGTGGTTTTTGTTTGTTTGCTTGTTTGTTTTTGTTATTGTTGTTGGTTTTTTTGTTCATATTTGGTTTTTTTTAGTTTGCCATGTAATATGCTAGAAAACTATAACTTTGTATTTTATACTTTTGCTTGCTGTCTCCCTTTCCAGAGGGCAGAGAAGTTGTATTTGCCTCACACCATTAATCTGCCTTTGTAGAGGTGAATTAACTAGATCTCTGCAACTGTTTTATGTAGCTTGACAGCATAAGGCAGGAGAAATAGGTGTAAAATTCAGCTTGCTGAGAGGAAGAAATGAAGGCATGGTCAAAAGCACTGAGGTCTGAAGAGCAGTGCAGAAGCTAATCCATCATCAGCCTTTTGCTACCACATTCCTTTTTCAAGAGAATCCTTCACACACAGCAGAAATAGGATACAGAACAGACCCTTTGGCCAGAACAGTGTAAGCCAAGACTCCAGCACAAGAAGAGTCCAGGACCCCCACTTGTGAAAACCTACAGCTTCAAAACTCAACTGACTTTATTTTGAAGAACGTTTTGCACTGTGAGCTGTATGTGCTCCTACAAGAGAGAATAATGTGAGCATGAGGGTTGGTTAAGGGTGAAACTTATTGATGGTGCTGAACATGAGGGGATATTATTAAAATACCTGCTCCTATTGTATAGTGAAGTGTGAAAAAAACAGTCTTCAATGTGAAAACAAGGTCTGACATACAAGCTGCAGAAACATTTTGGCAAATATGACTTGCCTAAGTTTAAGAGTCCTAAAAACTGAAATATGTTTTGTTTCTGCTATAATCCAGCAGCCATAACTGAAGTCTCCTCTACAGGCTGCATGACTTTTTTTTGGCTGGTCCACAGCCAAAAATACTGGTTGTATCAATCCTGAACTAACTTAAGGTTCTAATCTCTAAAAACCCTGTTAAGGGGAGGAAAAAAAAAAAAAATTGCTTTCTAAGGCAAGCACTATTCGAGTCCTGGAAAACAGTCACAGAAGTTAGAACTCTTTTTCTGGAGTTTCTCTTTAGAAATACCCATCTTTATCCCATTTTTTTTTTCCCTAGCAAAAAATGATCTTTTTTTACTGGGAAATAACTGTCACATTTAGCTGATAAAGGTGTTAAAAGTTGATTTTAAAACATAATGGCAGGCTAAATAACAAACCACTCATGTTTTCAAGGCAAAGATTCAGGCATTTAAATGAGAGAATATTCATAACTTTATTCACACTTCAGCAAATCTCTGAACTTACATAACACGAGTAAACAGAAAACTGAGGTGGAGTCTCCAAGTCTGCCAAAAGACTACTAAGTACATGCTTGTTTTTACACAAGCTGAAAGTTATTTAGAAAGACAAAGCCAGAAGTGGGGGGGAGCACACAGAATTTTCATTTTCATAGCACAATTTTTATCTCAAATTATTTCCTGCTCGTATGTGTCACTGGATGGTGCAAAGTACCCTCAAAAATCAAGAGGTCTCTTACTGAAGTAAGTGCCTAGAAAATTGCTACTGCTTTTCTGATGATAAATAATGTCAAAAATGTATCATTAGAACCATCCTCTATGTTATAGACATACACATGCAACTTCCTTCTTTTGAACTTTTTCCTCATTATACATACTTACAACACTGATTTTGATATAAAGTTTACTGACGTACGCCCACTACTGGATGGTCACCCGAAAGCAATTTCAGCACATGTACACAAGCGGGAAAAAAACACCAAAAACAGGTCCATTGATTTACCTAATGTATACTAAGTGTGAAATATATCATTAATCAGAATATTTTGTACCATTGCATTAATTCAAAATAACTATCAATTAGAATTTTGTCTATAGCCTTCATAGTTTCTGTAGTATGCTTTTGCTCATTTAAAAGTAGCTGGTGGAGACACAGAGCTGACTTGTAGTTACAAAGTTCCTTCAGTGTTTTATCATACTACTGAAAAAGACCTTACTCCAGTCAAAAAATACATCATGCTGCCCATGAAATTCAAACAAGAACCCAAAACAGATTTTGTTGCAATTTAGCATTTTGCACAGTTAACAATATAGTGATCAACCTAAGGCACATAAGCACCAAGGTACTTGGAATGTTCGTTCTTAGTGTTTTCAAGATAATTAAACACCTCTGTGGACTAATTTTTTTTCTATCTCAGTGAACTAGGGGCTCTGATGCCGATGGTGCAATGGTGCAATGTCTTCAGAAGCAGCTCTGCCCCTCCTATCTGCCTTGCCTCCACACCATACTGCGATCTTTGAAAAAGAAGCAGCAGAACAGCAGCAACCCTGTTGAAATACCACTGACTTGGGCTACATTAGCTGAACAAGATGCTAAGTGCAGTGGCCAATGAGCAAATGCAGAGAACTTGCTCTGCTACCTCTGAACATAAGGCATGTGACTGGGAGCACCTACTTCTTAAATCACCCTAGCATGACTTGCCAGACTTCAAAAATCAGGATTTTTGTTTCAAAGGTAAGACCCCTTAATTTTCCTCTCATCTGCAGGTATTTAGCAAATGGGCCCTGTGACATGCTTTGGCAACACTTGACATGATTTTTGGTGGAACGATCACCAACATTTTACTTTAAGAGTATGGAAGGAGGAGATAAATTAAGAAATGAAGCAATACTTTTAGATTAAAATAATGAAAAATTAGAAGTTATACACTCTCTTTCAATTAGATGATAAACAATACAATTGCTTACCTCCCTGAATGCCTCGGACAGTAGCAGTTTTACCGGCATTATCAAGACCCACCATTATCAGTGTCACCTTCCTCCATAAGGAAAAAAAAAAAAAAAAAAAGAAAAGATATTGCAAACCTTTTTTTTCCCTCTAGCTAGACATCACTTATTTTTTAATACATGCATAGAAAATTTGCTGTGAAGTAGTAGAAAGAATAGGTATCAAAATACCAAGAAGCAAGTATTGTTAAAATTGTGTACCTGGTGTTCAATATGTCAAACCATCTGATTAGACAGAACAGGGTATGAAAAGAGAAGTCTAATATTATGCTGTAAGATTCACACGAGATAATGATTTTGCTTTCAACTTGTATTTGCCTGTTGAAACTTTTTTTTAATATGCTACTGTAGATTTTATTCTTTTGTGTGTGTGTGTGGTCATGGTCTCTTTAACCATTTCTGTAGTTTCATTTCCATTCCCCTGTATTTTACTGTCTCTCTGCCTCAAATTTTTGCCTATAATAGAAATTTCTGTCTCAACCAGTGCATCTGAACAGTATACAGCACTTGTGTAGACATCATCAGATCCTGTAAATAAGCTGCACTGGTACTCATCGTGCCTTCGTTTCAAGCAGGAGCAAACAAGACTGCAAGTGTGCAAATCAGTGGTGAGTGTGTACAGTACATTAATAAACTGGTATACAGGTTAGAATTTATACCAGGATAGGATTTTAAGCATAACAATAGGAAAAACATATATATGTGTATACCTCAATTGTTCCTCCTATTTATGAAGACTCAGAGGAGTCTACAGAATTTGCTCTATTTTATGCTGCTTGAAATGAAGAGCTACTAAAAACATTGCTATTTCCAGACTTAAAACAATAACATCACACATGAAGTATAATATATTGAAGTTCTTTCAGAAGAGCCAAAAACCTCATAGAAAAGAACCTAAAAATGAACAGTAGGACTACAGTAAATTATACAATAACCTAAAATCAGCATAACCATGAGCATTTATAAACTCAAAATTGTCTATAACACATTGGTGGTGTCAGAATGCTGTTCAATCAGAGTTCTTTGAAGAGCAGCACCTTCTGTAAAACTTAAACTATGTAGCACTGAAGGAAAGAGCCAATCCTCCTACAAGAATGTGAAGTATAAATAAGCGTAGCATACCTTTTATTTCCTTTCCCTATAGAGTGTAAATAGTTTGAAACAAACTATGCACTATCTGTGAATCTCTGCTAACTGGAAAACGATGCAGGATGGCAAAGCAACAGTAACAAATGAAAAGAATAGAATTCCATAAGTGAGAATGGATCACCAGGCTGCTCACAAAACAGAGTATTAAGATATTCAGGTAATAGTAAGAAAACAAGTATTACACAGGAAATGCAGAAACTAAATCTGCATTTAGACAAAAAAAAAAAAAAAAAAGCTTTGCATAAACATTCTAGCATCACCCCATAATGCTCAGCCCAAGTAAACAGTATGCAAAGGACAGTATTTTGAACTTTATACTTTCCTGAAGTCAGAAACAAAGTACCTCAATTAGAAATTATTAATAATTATTATTTTTAAGTTCAGAAGAGGTATTAATTCTCTCTTGGAGAGAAACAATGATGGGTTCAGTCTTGGAATTGAAAATACCGCACAATGTTATATAGCAAGTTCAGTAAAACAGAGGTGAAAGGACAAGAAATATAGATCGGGAGGGTCAGCACAGAAATGTAAAATATTTCCATATGTTTACCTGACAGGTTCCTGCCACCGTTTTAACCAACTGCAGCAATTGGCCATTAGAGTGAACATCCCTCTTCACTAGCCATCCAGAGACACAGAAGTTACAGAAACAATGTGGACAGGCCAGAACAACTCTGGGTGAGAGACTGCGGAGGATCTTATGTTGTCTTGTCACTGCTAGCAAGAAAACAAAACAGCATAGTTAGCTCCTACATATAAGCAAGGCAAGCCATTTCCCTAGAACAGCCTTGTCTATTCAGTGTGTCATATTCAGTCAGCCCCATGACAGACTCATTATTTCTTACACTTTTGCATCCTTTCACACTTTATCTGCCTCCATTTTACATTATCTGGGCAGCAACAATGGAGTACTTGTACAAAATAATAACAAGAGACCACATAAGGAAGCCTGGAAATAAGAACAGTAAGACATGTCAAGCTATGGCATTTCAGTGCTTGCCTTGCTAACACACACCAGACCTCTGCTGATTGACAGAAAATAAGGACCAGTTTCAAGCATGAGTAAGCCTTGTAAGAACATAACAGGATAAGACATTAAAAGCAAACAAAAAATGTCCTACCTCTTAAGTATATCCATTTAACTGTCAATTTCTTTTACACAAAAAGATCCCACAGGGAAACTGAATTGACTAGTGAGTACCTTGACTTGGTGTCTAGTAATTGTTACTACATTAAATGGAAGTACTCGGTACTTCCACTGTTCTGCAATAGCACTTTCTACTCTTCAAGCAGGAGAAAGTAACAGAATATTCTGCTTTCTGAGGTTGCACAGTGAAAGAAACAATGGAGAATAACTGTGACCACATACATGTTTATTTCTGTGTATGCACACTTGCCCATGGGACAGTAAAGATTCCACAAACTACATGGTCAAGTGCACAAAGATGCCAAAGCTTTAAAACTCCCTCAGTTATTCAGCTACAATAATCCTATTATGAACAACAGTAATTATCCAGCTGAAGGCCTTTCACCAGCAAGCTTTGGGCAATTTTTCTCCATGAGTTCAAACCCACAGCCTCCCCTGTAGGAAGATGTACCAGGTCTTACTGTTATTTTCTTCACAGCAGCCTGTATGGTGCTGTGCTTTGTATTTTTGGCTAAACCACTGCTGATAACACATGAACATTTCGGCTGTTACCGGACAGTGCTTGCACAGCATCGAGGCTTTCTCTCCTTCCCACTCTGCCCTGTCCCCCTCTCCTCACAAAGGCCAGAAGGCTGGGAAAGAACACAGCCAGGACAGCCCACCCAACTGACAGGAGGGATATTCCATGCCATATGATGCCCTAGTAGCTGTTAAGCGTGCTTAGGTTCTGCTTTTCAGCAAGTGGCTGAACATCTGCCCACTGATGGGAAGCAGTGATTAATTCCTCTTTTCATTCTGTCTGAGCACGCAGCTTATGCTTTCCTCATTAATCCACAATCATCTCTGCCCATCTTCTCTATCTTCTAACCACCTTCTCATGTTCCTCTTATGTTCTCCCTATCCCATGGGAGAGGGAAGTGAGCAAGCCCTCGGGTATGTGTTTAGCTGTCGGGCAGGGTCAACCCACCACAGTCTTCCTCTTTGCCAGCATGGGGCTAAAGATAGTGAAAGCTTTGATCTGAGTACATTACAGTTGTTAATTGGCAGGCTCCTGTGCTGGTCACTGAGCTTGCTTACTTTACTGCAAATTAGAGTCCAATGCTTGCTAGTAGCTGGAAAAAGCTGTTCAGGTTCTCTCTTGAAAAAAGGCATTTGTGGGATGGTGTTTGCTCAAGTGCACTTGGTGGGTAATGTGGCAGGATGGGGAAATTCAGGGTACTTCAAGGAGGTTTAAACTTGGGGGAAAATAACCCATGATTTGAGTTGCATCTTACAGGAATCACTTGAATCAAAGGAGGATGAGCCTCATGAGGAACCAGGAGAACATGGCAGTCACTCAACCCAAGTGAGCTTTGGCACCCAACAGTCCCACATGCCACATCCCCTGCCTCCAGTGACCAGCTCTAGAGATGGAGCCCAAGACACCAACCGTTCTTATTAGGGGAAGAGCTCAGGCAGGGCTATGGAATAGGGGAATAACATCCGTGCATATGTCATGGGACAGGGGATGGTGGTTAACAGAGTCACCCTGCAGAGATCATCACAACCTCTGCAGAAGGAATGGGCACTATCACCTTGGCTCATAGGCTTATGTCACCTTAGCTCTCATTTTGATCAGCAGCTTAAGATAAAAAGACAAATGGATTCACATCACAGCAGCTGAGACGTAGACAGATACTTTCTTTGAATTACCACAGCAAGTCTCCTAAAGCTCCTTTCTCAACATTCCTTTTTTTTTTTTTCTTCTAACAAGGAAATTCCTTTCCTATTTTAATTTATAATTAACCTCAAAATAAGGTAATTTCAAATTACGCAGAAAACTTACAGCTTCCCAAAACTGTCATCTTCCCAATAAAGAACAATAAAAGAGGGGTGGGGTGGGTGGTGGAATAGAGGAACTATCCCTAACAAACTATGAGGGTTTAGACTATTTATTCAGGCTGGAACTGAGAACTCCTCCTGATCTTATGAAGCTTGAGTATTCAAGGATGCCTTTGTGCGGATCTGCAATCACTTAATGTCAGAAACAGGTCAAATTTCTTCCTGGGCAGAGACAACAGATACTCTTCAAATATTTATATTCCATTAAGAGTACCTGAGAACAGTGTCTCCCCAGGAGACTTCAGTGTATGAAGAACAGAGAAGTTCCTAAAAAGGGAAGCAGGATGATTACAACTATTGCAAATATGAAAATTGAACTCTGAAGAATCCAAAAAATCTCAAAAACCCCCACATGCAGTGAAGCATGGAGCCTCAACCCACAAGCAAGTACCAACAAAGATAACTTTGAGAATGCAGTTACACAAATTTTCAGCTAGTTCTGCTGAAAACCAAAATGTAAGAGCTCAACGAACAATGCACTGCCAAAACTGTAACATTTTCAGTGCTGAGCACCATCACAACTCCCACCCCATATTATAGATTATCTAGCTTTGCAAAATTGTCACAAAAGTGCTCCAAAGCACAGATGTGGCCCATAGCATTCAAATGGGATTCATGAGACAAGGAAAACTCCTTGAAGAGCGATGAGCAGAGGACAACTGTGTCTTAGGAGATGGAATCTTGTTTAAACATGAAATCCTGGAAGGGGGATGGGTGAGAGGTGGCAAATAACATTAAAAATTTCTGAGATATGCCACTACAGGAGAAACGGGCATTCAACACTACTGAGAAAATTATGGTAGGGAGGCAAACCACATTGTATTACACTCTTTTGGAGAGACTTGATCTCTGAAACATCTATGGAACATACTATCTGTATATTTACATGTTGCATTAACAACATTTAGAAGTTGTTCCAGATATTATACCTGTCAGCTTGAACTCTTTCTGCTCGTTGAGATGAAGCAAAACCAGCACGCCCAAGAGCTCAGAAATATGTAAAACCGTATAGATAAGGCAGTATACCATTTAGGTAGCAGGTCAGCACAAGTGTCAAGGACTAAGAATGCCAAAGATCTCATATTTAGGTAAAAGAATCAAAGAAGTGGAATACAGAGACTAGAAAAACATGAGTGATAATTGCATTAACTCTTAACGCCCTAGATTAAGATCAGGAGCTACTCAGCAGCCTCTATGTTACGTGATCCAAAGTACTGGGTATAAGCAAGTCCAGCATACAAACTCATCTGATAAGTTTATCCCCTTCCTATCAAAGTTACAAAACAAGCACCTATTACACATCTGTCAGAGTTCACATTAAACGTTCTGCCTTTGGTAGGGGCTTTTATAGTAGAGATTTTTTTCAGCCATAGTAAGCTTTCACTTTCTTAAAAACATCATTAATGTTAGTTAACTAATGAGAAATTTAATGTTTTGAAAGACTGAAGCACACAAGTATTTACAAGACACAGCTCTAAGATCATCAGACCTTCTGTAAAGAAAAGTTACTACAAAACGAGCAGTTCAAGTGAGTTTCCACACTCTCCAGTCACATTCCCACACCTGTTTCAAAAAGAGACACACGCCTAACACGCAGATTTTGGTTCAGGCGTGTTTCCTTTCCCCGCCTCTCACGGCGGGAGTAAGATTTTTTGGTTTATAAAATCAACGTTTGGAAGAAAAAAACTACTCTCTGCGGCTGAAAGACTTAGAGGCAGGCTGCTAAGCACCCACAGCCCGCGACTGCCATCGCGGGCACGCACCGACGCGGTCTGTCGGGCAGCGCAGCTGGAGGAAACTTGACCTCAACTTCGGTGCCCGGGAGCCGGGCAAGACCCTCCGCCCGAGCCCAGCGGGGCGACCCCTGCACCCGGGAACCGTTCCATCCCGGCGGGAGCGCTTTTACTGCGGGCACTCCTCGGTCCCCGGCACCCGAAGAAGGCTCCTGCGGTACGGACGAGCTGCCGGCCTCTCCCCGCGCCCGCGGCACCACCGGCAGGCCTTCGCACACGGCTCTCTCGCAAAATCGGGCCTGGGCCGGGCCGGGGTCGCGCCTTACAACCGGCCGCCTCCCACCA
>NW_008592073.1:0-2244 GCF_000691845.1 Merops nubicus | reverse complement strand
ACCTGCCTGGACTGACCTGCCCCCGAAGCTGTGTCTGCATCCGTGACCTTCCCCCCAGAGGTGAAGCCATCCCTGGGTGAGATCCCTCCCAGTGATGTTTTCCTTTCTCTCTTCCAGTCAGATATTGGGTTTGGGAAGATGGAAACCTATGTTAAACTGGACAAACTGGGAGAGGTGAGTAGACTCTGAAAGGCCTGTTAGATTAATTCAGAAGGGCAGCTTGAAGTGCAAAGGGCAGACTGCACCCAAATTTCTTCAGTATCTAGCAGCTTTTAGACCAAGTCATTCTGTGGACTTCAGATGGCCCTATAGCCTCAAACGATCCCTCCTCCAAATGTTATGGGGTATGGCAGTGCTGTGCCACCATGGTGAGGAATCCCAGACTGGTTTGGGTGGGAAGGGACCTTCAAAGCTCTAGTCCAACCCCCCTGCCCTGAGCAGGGACATCCCCAACCAGAGCAGGGTGCTCAGAGCCCCGGCCAACCTCCCCTGGGATGGTTCCAGGGATGGGGCAGCGACCACCTCTCTGGGCAGCCTGGGCCAGGGGCTCCCCACCCTCAGCCTCCAACATTTCTTCCTTCTCTCTAGTCTAAATCTCCCTCTTGTAGTTTAAACCCATCATCCCTTGTCCTGTCTCAACAAGCCCTGCCCAAAACCCTATCCCAGCTTTCTGCTCAGCCCCTTGGAAGGCTGCACGGAGGTCTCCTTGGAGCCTGCATGGTCTGTGTTTGCTCTCCCCCCACCCAGGGCACTTATGCCACGGTCTTCAAGGGCCGCAGCAAGCTGACTGAGAACCTCGTGGCCCTGAAGGAGATCCGCCTGGAGCACGAGGAGGGGGCTCCCTGCACGGCCATACGGGAAGGTGAACGCAGGACGGGCTCTGCCCCATCGCAGCCCTCGTGTGCACTGCCAGGGCATGGGGACATCTGGGAGGGGGTGGTGGGGGTGTCCCTGTGATCCCACCAGCAGCTGGTGCCACCGGCGAGCTGCTGCCCAGCACCCAGGTCCTGCTGCCCCAGGTCCTGCTGCCCCAGCCCACCGGGTCCTCTCCTCGCAGTGTCGCTGCTGAAGAACCTGAAGCACGCCAACATCGTGACCCTGCACGACATCATCCACACAGAGCGTTCCCTCACCCTCGTCTTCGAGTACCTGGTGGGTCTGGGGGGCTCTCTGCAGGAGCAGGGGGACGGGGGCCACGGGAGGGACTGGCTGACGTGTGGTTCCTGTTGCAGGAGAACGACCTCAAACAGTACCTGGAGAACTGTGGGAACCTGATGAGCGTGCACAACGTGAAGGTGAGACGGTGCTGCCTGGAGCTCACCCAGAGCTCAGCCCAGGGCTGAGGCTGGATGCCTCTTCTTACTCCTCTGTGACCTTTTCTAGCCTGCTCTGATGCTCCACCAGCTTTTCTCAAGTCGCTGCCACCCTGAATAAAATCACTGTGCGCGCAGAGTTTCTTCAACCCCAATTCTGGTGATGGGCCTGGACACTTGTCTCCAGTGCATCCCACCCCAGCTTGGAGGGGTCTTTCCTGGCCAGGAGTTTGAGAGCCCATAAGACAGGCTCATTTTTGGCACCCATGCCCCAGTATTAAATGCCAGCCCCTTCTCCTCCCTGCAGATCTTCATGTTCCAGCTGCTGCGTGGTCTGGCTTACTGCCATGGGAGAAAGATCCTGCACCGAGACCTCAAACCCCAGAACCTGCTCATCAACGAGAGGGGAGAGCTCAAGCTGGCTGACTTTGGTAGGTGGCACTTCTCTGGGCAAGATGCAGCGTTGCCAAGAGGTCCAGCTGGGTGCAGCTCCTTCATGCCCATCCCTTTCCTCCTCAGGACTAGCCAGAGCCAAGTCAGTCCCTACAAAAACATACTCCAATGAGGTGGTCACGCTCTGGTACCGGCCCCCTGATGTCCTGCTGGGATCTACTGAATATTCCACACCCATCGACATGTGGTGAGCCAGGGCTCCAAAAAGAGCCTCCCAGGGTCTCTGGGGTGGTGGGTCAGGGGGTTCCATCCATCTGCCAGCACAGCAGCAGGGTGTTGCTCACACCAGAGGCTGGTGGGCTCTCCCAGGGGCCACGCTGTGCTCCATGGGTCTTAGGAGGACACCGTCCACATCAGGGGTGAATGGTTACCTGCAGCAGAGGAGGGGGACAGCTCCTGGAGCTCATTTCCCTCTCCAGGAACCTCCCCCCCCCTTGCCAAGGGGTGGTGGGGCATCCACAGATCTTCTCCCTGACTA
>NW_008592072.1:28194-53862 GCF_000691845.1 Merops nubicus | reverse complement strand
TGCCCCATTCCCCCTAGTCCTGTCAATTATAACAATTATAACGATCAATTTAATGAAACCAGGCAAGTTTAAGCACAGACGAGCCCTGCAGTGTACTTCTACTGAACACATAAAATAAAACTGGGGAGGGGGAGCCCACTAAGTTTTAACTCTTTTTTACCCCCCTTCATCCCCCACACGTACCCATCCCGCCGCTCACACGGTTTGCCTGAGCTGAGCCACTCAGATATTGCCAAGTAGCTGTTGGATCTGAGTATTTTCCTACGAGATGTGCTGTCTTCCTACATGGAGCCAGCACAGCCCTTCACTACTACTCACACCCTTCTTGCTTTGACAGCCAGCAGGTGCTTCAGTTGCTGGCAGGGCCAAGCCCCTGTTCGGTTGAACAGGAGACTGGAGCAGCCCCCAGCTGGCTCCAGAGCAGCTCCAGCAAGCAAACGACTGACAGCCAGCTCCTCACAGCCCTCCTCTGGTGTTCTGAGCATCAGCCATGCAAAGTGTAGCCTGTGGCCCCAAGGTTTGTAAAGCTCAGCCTAATCACATGTAACATATCCAAACGGGAGCTCTGGATGGCTTCTTCCTCTCTTTGTTTCCTCTGCTTTCTCGAAAGCTGTAACCAGCTACTTGGCTCTCCTTTCATGTAAGGCTGCCAGCTTCTATAAACAGACTCAAGAGCTGGCAATCAGTATGCAGAATTCTGGTTGCAATACCCCTGCTTTACTTTCTACTTTTGTAGACACATTTCAAACACTTGCAAGCCAAGGGTATTTTCCTTCACTTAGCTATTCCGTCTTAAATGGTATATGAGATAAAAGCCTTCAGAAAATATTCCAGCTATCCTCCAGGTGATTTGTACTATATGAAAGATCTAAAAAGTTTTTCTCTGCCACTGCCAGATTTGCAAGTCAGTATTCTGCACACAAAACCCACACTAATTTATTCAGCTCTCTTATCTTCCTCCTTGCCTTCTCCCAGCTGACACAAGACACGCCAGGCTCATGGTGCTTCCCTAATGCTGCACTGCTGTTCACTTAGGGAACATTCCCTACATCTATTTAGCCAGACTGATTTTAAAAATAGGAACACAAGATGCAGTGCTGAGTTCAGGATAATTATGGGAGGCACAGCAGGTGCAAGTATTCTCTTACACAGCATTTTCTGATGATATGACAGAGAAAAACTTCTCTTGCAAAGGGCTTAGAGGCACTTTTCAGGGTAATTCCACTGTACAGTTTGAGAACTATAGTGAAGAGCCTCCTGCAAACAAGTTTGGCTGAGCTAGTAAGTGGAGTATGATATCCAAGTGATTTTTTCACTGCATTTTTTCACCAGGATCTTGTCAGATAACGTAGATTTGCATCACAGAGCACTCAACCCAGACTGAGAGCATTTAGGCTCCTCATTTCTGCCAGGCCTCAGTCAGGACCTTAATTCCTTTGCTGGGACAAATGCTAGACCCTTGCTAAAAGATATTTGAAAGCTACTGCTTTGGTCATGGTCTGAAGGGAGCCAGGCAGCCAGGAGCAATGCTGTAATGTTTTTGGTATGACGTAGCATAGGAGGGGCTAAGGGTTCCCACGACAGATCTACCATTCAGACAGGAGCTATCACCATTTCTCACCCGCACTCCAAGTCTGTAAATTCATCCCAGTGTTTTCTGGATATGGCAACCAAAATCCTTTTTACCTTTTGAGTACTTCTAAGTGTTTTTTGATTCAGTTTCAAGGGGCCAAATTATGTCAGACAAAACTGAGCTCTGTGAAGAGGCCCAGGAAGGTGTCTGTGCCTCCTTAGTTGCTTGTCATCCACAGACTTCCCACTTTCATCCAGCAGTTTTTGCTGTCTCAGAATTCCCAGTTGAAGACAGGGAATTTAAAGACAGCAGAAGTTCAATAATTCAGAGAAAACAGCTCATTTTAATCTGTGATTTACTGGAGTTTGAAGCTGGGACCAGACATAGCCTTATACACAGACATAGCCCTGTATTTTGATATTCTGATGATTCCAGAACACAGCTTATGGTGTTTATACTTCAAACCAACAGACTAGCTTTACTGTATGAGAAATATGTTACTATTTAATTGGGATTTTTTTCTGCTCTTGCCTGATGCTGAATACCTAAGAGTTATTTGGGGATCAGCTTTTAATAGTCCAGCACAAGAACTTTTCTGAATTATTGAATTCAATACAATAATGTGGTAGTTTGTTGATCCTGCTGTGTCTATTTAAAGTCTGACTAATGTCAATCTCAAAATGTATCCACTTTGGAGTTAGTTTTACACATCTATTGGATGTTTCTGCTCAACAGCAGCAGCATTGGGAAATGGTTCATCTATGCAGAAGCAGATGCAAGCTTTTGATAAAAGATAGGGATGCAACCTCTTCTGTTAATGAAAAGACAGAATCCAGTTTTATATTTAACTGCTGTCTACCTGATGAGTCTGCAAGTTCCATCAGCAGCAGGTGCACACACTGAGAACTGTTTCAAGCCTACCAGGATTTCTAGGATATCCACCACCCCTGCAACTCTTCATGTCCAGTGCTGCAAAGCTGTAACTCAAGCAGACCACACTTCAACCTCTCCACTTCCATGCTCTCTTGGCTGATAACTCTCCATGCCATTCATCTTCCTCAGGCAGGAAGCACTTTGTCTTTGCTACAGCAAGATGTCATCCAGTGCTCCTATGCCAGCCTTTGTGCTCTCTCCACAGAACTAGTTCAGAAGACTAGAGGGTCAGAAACAAGTCCCACAAGAACATTTCTGCCAGTTTGCTTGCTAACCTGTTCTGCTCTTCTTCCAGAGCAAAGCAGGTGATGATCCCTCTGAGGGGCACTCAGCCATCCACATATCCATATACAGTTACAATGCAAAATTTCACCTCATACTCTGCAAGCACTCATGCCTCAGACCACACTTCAGAGGGGTCATCTACCACCTTTAAAAGGCAACACACTGGATGAAGTCACCTTATGCATTCTCTCCTGGGCATCTTACTTTGTTCCTCTCTTGGTGTGCACTACAAAGAATGCTGGTGCTGAAAAGACCTGAGCATGCTTCATAGGTGCTATTGGATTTATTACACTGTTCAAAAGGCTCACAGATAGTAGTAAGCAGCAAAAGGCTCCTGGTTGACAAAAGAAACCTGGGAAATGGAAAAAGAGCCTACTAAAGCATGAAAGATTTTTACCACCATTAAATAATGAAGTTGTAATTTTCAAATAACAGAACAGTACTTCAGAATATAGTATAAATACTATAAAAGACTACTGGAAATAAAAAATAACAAGTTTTCTGAAGTGTCAACAGTGAATTTAAGTGATTCACACAGCTTTTCCTTCTAACCTCTCCCTTAGTTTTATTTTCAAAGACCTCAAAAATTTTCAACATTTTAGGAACAGGTGTCTCAACTATTCTAGGACAATAAAACACCAAATCTAAATCAAGCTCAGCTCCATTTATTTTACTATCAGGTATGACAATGCTGCAAGGCAACAATTAAGAAGCAAGTTTCAGAACTAAGACAATACCTGTTTGCAAACAATTATTAAATACAACCTGATTATGTGATAATTTTCACAATTTTCTGGAATGCAACCTGGCTTCCTAGACTTTCCCAAACATGTCAAGCACTAGGAAGCTCTTAGTACCAACTTCCAAGCTAAACAGCCACAGATTTTTAAATGACAGAATGATTTAGGCACATCAGTGATCTTCTCATTCCTTGTGCTTAAAAGATTCTGTTGAACTACCCAGAACTCAGTCAACTGTAGAGATGCTGTATTTGCCAGTGCTGACATAGAGGCAAAAAGCCAAAGCTGCCTCCTCTAGACTTCAGAAGGTCAAAGAAGAATAAATGCAGCCAAGAATTACCCCAGAAGTTTGGAACTAGATGTGCCTAGATGATCAAATCTCTGCCTCATTATACTCATTACAACAAAACTCCCATCAAATGTCTTCAGTGGATACAGGGGGTTCATCTTTCCTTCAAAAACATCCTGCTTCAGGCACTGAACACTCACATTGCCAGTGCTGCTGAACACTGGATCTCAAATCCAGCAAAGCAAATTACTAAATACTTTTGCAGGACTGCTCTGGTTAATGTTGGCAGCCAGCATGCCTGGAGTATCAGACATTTCTCACTCTCTCTCATTTCCTTATTTGACTTTGCTGACCCCAATTGTGATATGGTGAATCACATCTTGTCCCCAGGCACTCCAGTTCCACCCAGTCCTTATGCTCACAGACATCCCCCACTGAGCCTGGGACATTTAGAGGCACAGGGGTTCAAAGAGGTTTTGCACCTTTCTTATAAGAAGAGATTCACTGTAGCCTGCAGGTAACTTCTGATCAGAAAAAATTCTCCTAAAGTTCCTGGCCTGCTTCACAGACTACTCATGCCATGAACTTTGTTGATCATATTGCTGGCAACTGAAAAAAATATATATAATTAGCAGTTCTACTCAGCTATTAAGGCAGCCAATGGACAGAACTGACCCCAAGAACCTGTCAGAGTCCAGTTTCAAGAGAACTCACAATTGTTGCTGGTAGTCCATCAACAACAAATACAGAATATGAATTTAACAGATATGTTATTGAAATAACCTGTAAAGCATTAGGATACAGGCAGGACTCAGTGGCTTAAGTGATATTTCCTCCTCCTTACACATCTCATGGCAGCCTGAAGTTATCTTGCTACCTAGAGAGAAGCCTCTTCTGTGTTTAAAAGTAGCAGTAAAAGAAAATACTTTGATTCCCCAGCACTAAGTGCTTAAGACTGTTTACAAATAATTGATAAAGCCTAACAACCCAGCATGACACCTTTCTATTACTCCCAAGCAGTTAATGCCAACACTTTCAGAAGCAGCTTTTTTTGGGGCATTTTTTAAATCCAGCTTTTACAGTCCATTCTCTTTACTTTTTCTAGACACTTAGATGGAAGTAACTTGTATGCAAAAAAGATAAACCATGTAAATAGATGTTCAAAATGAGGGGATCCCTCTGAAATTTTGGATGTAAAGGACCAGCACATGCTCACAGAGCTGTTTAGCATCCTTACTGTCAGATTTGCAAAATATTATTATTCTGCTCCTTCATTCTACAGTGCCTACTATATCATAAACACTCAAATTAACTGTCAGTAAAAAGTACTTCCCCAAATAGGTGTTATTTCAACTATTCAAAATTCCTTTAAAGACTACCCAAGTGCAACTCTGCACTTTAAAACAAAAAACCAAAACTGGTTTTCAGAACTGCTTCATCTGACAAGAGGAGAATGATATCCCTCCAAAAGGGATTCAGCCTTTCAGCAGATGGTGTTTAGTTAAAACACAGCAGGAAGGACAACAGATGTAATGATCTTTACTTGGATGCCTTTCTTCTCACAAAACATTGGTTCTATCTAAAAGGGAACAGTCAGATTTGCACAAAAGGCTTAATAGCTCACATTAAACTAGGATACATTACACTGCCTGCCAAGCAGCCAGAGATGGAGTTTGCCCAATGGATATCCCCAAACAAACCCCAAAGGGTGTGCTGTCAAACTGCTGTGCCCTTGTTCAGGAAGGGAGAGCAGTGTGGAGGGCAGTTTCCCCAAACTTACTCTCAGCACAGGTCCAGGAAAGGATCCTGGAGCTTTGGATCAACCCTATGAGACTGAACTAGGAGGGAGTCTCATCCTTACTGGACCATGGCTTCAGTGAAACACCAGTAGCCAGGTAAATGCTCCCATGCCCCAGGCTGCCTGGTGACTCCTCACCTGCAACAAGCTCTGCCACAGACAGTAACAAGAGGACTGATCTCTTTCCACAGCCACCTGATGTTAGAGGGGAAGTCCTTGTGCCTGCAGAGGTATCCTCAGAGCCTATCCTAATGGTCAGTTAAACAGCAAATACACCTTATTATGCTATTTAGAAACAAAATGACAGCATTCATGCAGCCTATGACAGAGCAATACCTGGCATCTGTAGCATTTCAACACAACAGCCACACTGCCAGATTCAAAGGCACTGAGCTATGTGGCAGGGAGCAAGAGCCAAGTCTCTCTGTCACAGCAGGGACTGCAGCACTGCAGGGGCAAGAACTCTATGCAGGACAGCCCAAGCAGCTGCAAGTGAGAAGGGGGAATCTTCCTTTCTAGGGTAGTCCAGGGGTAACACAAAAGCAGAGAGATTAAATAACTTGTTTATGACTTGACAACTCAGTAGAGCAGCTAGATTGACACCTTGCACATTACCCTATTCTGCTGCAGTATCTGCTTCTGACAAGGTATATACTGGAGGCCACAGTGACCAATGTTTGCATGATGCTTGCCAAATTAAAAGGAAAAAATAAAAACCACCACAAAAAAACAAGACAGAGCAAAGCAAGTTGTCCCTGATGAGAGGAATAAATCTCTCAAAGATGACACTTCAAGGCTTGCATTCTCCCATCACCACCCAGGTTTCTGCAATAAATATCATGGTGTATCAAAAAAGCATTTCCTTGAGACACTGTACCAGCACTCACCAGCATGTCTTGCATGTGAACCACAGAGCTGGAGAAAGGGGAGGCAGCAGGCAGAAGACAGTGCAAAGAAAATCTATATGTCAGCAGTTTTAATGCTAAAAGGCTTGAGAATATTATCAACAACTATGCCAGATGATACAGAATTACTGCAGGTACATGAAATATCACACTCTAGTATTGGTGCAAATCTAGAAATTCTGATCTTCCTTTACCAGAGTAAAGGCTGTCTAACAATTAATGAACCAAAAATATTTCAAGCCTTCCTCCTCTCAGTTGGTGCTTTAACAGTGGTAGACAAACATCCATTTAAGGTACATTGCTAACAAATATATTTTCTTGAGCTGCTCTGCTTTTCTCAATGACCTCTTAAAACCAAACAGAAATGACTACATTTTAAGTATAAATAATCCATTATTAACATAGTGTTATTTTGTCCCACTGATGAGGATAAAAGCCAAATAATTTACATGAAGGAGGAAAAGAACTAATAATACACTTTTCAGTACTTACCATAAGCATAATTTTTATTGTAGTGATGGAGAAAAGCAGATTTCAGAGTGCATAATGGGAAACAATTAAAACTATTTTAAGAAGGGGCAATGTACACAGATATTTGTATTTGCAAACCCCTCCACACTAGTATGGAGTCACTCCACTCCAAAAGGCAGATCCCACTTCCCTAGCTCATCTTCACTGCACTTCCACAGACTCCAAGGCCAGGAACCTTTCCACCAGGTGTAGAGTTGCAGGTGAAAGACATTGGTGTTATCTGTCCCAGGTTCACAATTAAAATCAAGTACAGACTTTTGGAATCACCTTTGTGAAACCCCATGGAAGGGATATTCCCATGTGCTGTCAGATTTAACCAGGGATCTAACTGGTGCCAAAGGCATTATCAAAGACTGCCCATGGCCACTGAAGAATAAAGGGGACTGGTTATCTCTCTGCAGCTCAGATGCCACAAAGCCAAGCAAAAGGGTAGAGTAGCTGCAGGAAGAGCTGGAGGCCAGGTGCAACTAGAACTAGTTCTAACCCACCCATTCCTCCCACAATTGCACCTTTCACAGCAGGTCCTGTGGAATGAGGAAGAACATAGCAGAGAAAAAACAGATGCCAAGACAATAAAGACATATATACATATTCTTACTTTTCAAGCATTCTACCACACCACATACCTAAAAAACATACCTCATACCCACTGCAGCTCTTCCTACCAAAGGCAGTGACAAGTCTTCTGCCTTCACAAAGATTAGTTGTGCAGCACAGGTAGAGTCTGAACTCAAAGGAGCCTCACATCCAGGGGTCTCTGTGCTCACCACTGCACTATGCAACAGGCTGATTGTCCTGTCCTTCCTCCCAAGCAGTCTGAAAGTAGCAAAGATCTGGGTAAACTCCTACAATGAGCACAACAGTCTCATTATAGGCTTGGAAAATAATAAGTTGGTGAAATGATAGAGGCAGCAACAAAAGTAATAGTTATGGAAAAACATCAGGAAAAATAAATCTGAATAGCTACAGAAAAAGTTTTGGGTTTGTGTCTGAACTTGATCTGTGAACATGCACATTTTAAAATTAAAGCAACTAGGAACTAATTGCAGGTTCTCACCTAGCAATTTCTGCTACAGCTCTACCAATGGTACCTGCAAATGTTTGGAGAATAAAAGTCACACAACTTTAACAAAATTTCCGTGCATGTTTTAAAATTAAAGCAACTAGGAACTAAGTTCAGGTTCTCACCTAGCAATTTCTGTTACAGCTCTACCAATGATACCTGCAAATGTTTGGAGAATAGAAGTCACACAACTTTAACAAAATTTCTGTGCACAGGTGCCCACCAAGGAACAGTCAGAATTATGCTGAAAGAACAGGGTCTGTCTCTGGCAGATCTCTTCAAATAAGGACAGCAGTTAATTAGAAAAAGTATACATCCCTCACTGGAATAGGCATTGCTCCCTGCAAACAGAAGCAGGGCTCACTGTGGACAACAAGACCAGTTGCTGCCAGCTGCAGGGTTTTGCAGCTACTGGCAGGGCAAGGATCCCTTGCAGGCATGAAACAGGGCTGGGTCACTCTGCAGTCCCTCAGACAAAACAAAGACTTGGGGCTGCTGGTCTTGTAAGGAGCTGAGGGTGAATTCACTCAGCAACATGGGAGACTCCTTCTCCAGATGAAGAAAAAAAACTTTTAGGAGAAAAGTGAGTGAAAGAAAAATCAAGAGAGTGTCCACCCTAAAGCAAGCAAGGAATTGAGAGGGAAGAGGAAGAAACATGAGGATGAGTGAAAATGCAGACTCTGAAAAAGGTTAGTGCGCCACAAAAGGAAATAATAGGTCAGAGAAGAGAGAAAAACCAGACATGGGAGGTCATGTTTTTGTTCAAGTTTACTGAAAGTTTGGTTTTCTACAATGACCTTGACTGTTGGTTGGTCTAGTTGCACAAGCAAAAAAAAAAAAAACCAAAACAGGAAATTCCACAGTTGTCTCAATCCAAAAAATGTACAGAAGAAAAGGGAAATGACAAACTTGAATTACTTTGGAAGGAACTCAAGTGAAAAAATTGAGTGGAGTTAACAGTTTTAGGAACAATGATTTTCTTCTAAAATTATCTTTGAGACATTTTTCTTATTGGTACTTGTTCTGGTTTTGGCTGAGATAGAGTTTTTCTTCCTAGTTGCTGGTGCCATGCTGTGCTTTGGATTTAGTGTGATAATAATGTTGATAACACACTGACTTTCTAGTTGTTGCTAAGTTGTGCTTATCCCAAGGTTAAGGACTTTTCAGTTTCCCATGCTCTGCCAGCAAGCAGATGCATAAGAAGGTGGGAGGGAGCATGGCCAGGACAGCTGACCTGAGCTAGCCAAAGGGATATTCCACCCCACAGAAGGTGATACCCAGTATATAAACAGGGGGCAGTTGGCAGGGGGTGCAATCACTGCTCAGGCATCAGGCAAAGGGTGGTGAGCATTTGCATTGTGCATCACTTGTCTTTTCTTGGGTTTTGCTTCTTTTTGTCATCTTTTTCATTACAACTGCTATTCTAAATTATTTTATTTCAGTTGCTAAACTGTTCTTATCTCAACCCACAAGCTGTACTTTTTTTCCAGTCCTCCTCCCCATGCCCCTGAGGGGATTGAGGAATGAGCAAGTGGCTGTGTGGTGCTTCAGGACCAGCTGGGGTTACAGCATGGCAGTCCTTTATTTCAGTTGCCTGTTGGGAGACCATCTTGCATTTACATACTTCATCAAAACACTAGGGCTTTTTACCACTCAAAGTTGTTAATACTGTAGCAGTAGTTGTTTCAGCAATGAGTAAAACTTCAAAGTGTCAATGAACTCCATCCACACTGAATGCATAACAGCATCTGTCAACCTGAATTAATTTAGAACCAGGCAATACTGACTTGAAAAAAGTATATGCAGGGCATCATACACACTCAGGCAAACAGCACAGAGCATGTTTTCAAATATTTGGCTACACAAGCACATAAAACACAAACAGCACTACAATATTTTTTTTCCCCTCTTAATCTGAATGAAAGTGAAAAGTCAAAAATAGTTTGTGGGGTTTTGCAAACAAAACTGAAGAAGGTAAATGCTCTGAGTCTCTCAGCATCAACAATCAGAATTTGTCTTTAATGCACAGATACACAAAATAACATTTTATATGTATCTGTTCATGTGTGCAGACGTGGTGCATATTACACCTGGTCCTGAGCTATTCAAAGAAGGAAACTGTGCCTTCATAAATAAACTTTGTGATTGTTTTAGAAAATCTGAGTTACAATGTAACCTCTCACAACTACCAGCATAGGGTTTTTTTATATGTATGCAACCATTTTAGCAATTTGTGTGATTATGCTGACCATAATATGCCAGAAAATGCACTGAAAAACATCAAAGTAATTACCTCTCATTAATGAATCCCTATCACCAACTGTTAGTGTTTCCTTGAGGACTGGGCAGGTGGAAGCTTCATTTGGTTGCATAATACTCAAGGCTGCATTTTTTTGTGCACTAAGAGCACCTATTGACTTCAAACAGGAACAACAGGACCTAAAACAGGGCATAAAACACAGAGCTCAGAAGAATCAATACCCATTTAAAACAGTGTTGGTTGGTTGAAGTGTAACAAGCAATACTACTGCATAACACTTGATGACTGGCAAGAGAACAACCATGGATTTAAGTGTCCTGTATTCCTCCTTGGTGTGTAAGCTCTCCAGGACTTCAAGCACAGCCCTGAAGAGAATGATGAACCATGGATCTCTGCTCAAGTGCATACACAGTCTTAACACTGTCATCACACACAGTGAAGTCAGAAAATGTTGTTGTTACGTGTTAGTTTAAGAGAAATATTTCATAAGGAGCATTTTTCAAGTCTGGATGATGATCAGGCTTGCACACTGTGAGCCAAACACTAGGGAACAGTGCCTGTTTTAGTCTTGCCAATGGGATGTGCAAGAGCAAAAATGTTTCTCTGTCCATAAAATCAGAACAGGGAGATAGATCTAAAATATGGCAAAACAACAAAATCATATCTGTAGCTAAAATATGAGATTAAATAAGTTAAACAGGAAAAAAATAGAAATGTAGGTCTCCTTTTCACCTGCCAGCTGCAGCTGTGCACAGTAATTAAACATGGAACACTCACAGGCTGCTGCTATTGTCTTTTGGGATTTTTGTTTAGTCTGTGGTAGATGGCTGCATTTTAAAATAACAGTGAGAGAACTTTGTATTATCAGAACTCAGGCCAAGCAACTATAAAGAATTTTGATGGCTCTTTATAATTTTACATGGGGCTTTAATCTCCAACAATTACCTTCTTCCAGCACATGTGTGTTCCCTTTTTGTGACTGACAGTGAAGACAAAAGCCAGGATAACTGATATTGGCTAAAAGCCACTTCAATATGACCTCTCCACTTAACTATTTAAAGCACTGGCCACTGCTGAGGTTTAATCCTCAGTTCCTCACTTGGACAGAATGATTATACACCTGGAATTTCCCACAATGGATTAACTGACCCATTTTTCTCTTCCCTTGATTTTCTAGACAATATTATCACATCTGTAGTTGATTCAAGCACACACCTTCCAGAGATCAATAAAAAAATAGTGTTACAATTTGTTTGTATATTTCTTTCATTTCAAAACCTACAAGTATCAGGTGCAACATAACACATCTGGAGCAGAATGAACATGCTGCAAATAATGCAGGATTCTTTGCAAAAATATTCTTCCTATAAAATAAGATGTCCTTATTTGTGTCCACCATTGGACTCACTGCTAAAACTATTTTAACAAGATGTTAAAGTAATTTTAACAGGAGGTATTTATGGTGTTAGTAACTTCTCAAGGTTTTAGATTCCTACTACTTTAAAATTGCATAAATTAGCATAAAAGGAAAAATATTTACTGAGAATTCAGACCCCCACTGAAACAAAGTAATTAATCAAGAATCACTTTAAAATTACTACTGGGTGGCACTTTTAGATGATGATTGATTTGGGATTTTTATACTTCTTATCCAAACAAACCTAGATATCCTTAGTTTCTGAGGAGGCTGGAAACCACAGAATTATTGCAAAGACAGCAGTGATTCTTTCAAACTATTTCAATAATTTAACATACATATTTCTACAACTGGACCCAAACTTTTCCTTGGAGCTGAGACAGATCATTCTAGAGCAGTACTTTCTTCTAGGACATGTATAGCTACGTGAGCTGTTCTGTTTTGCAGGGGAATGGATCTTTTCCAAATGGCTGCACTGAACATAACTTTCCATGCAGTTTTAACTGACTGCAATTACTGACATTGCTGCTGCAAGCAAAGAATTTGAGAGTTGAGCATTAAGTTTGTAAGATGTGCTAAGCCATTAACAAAATTGCCTCTTCGCAAAGGGACAGCTCTTCAGTCAACAGCAAGGTGACTTGGTTAAGTTTTGCTGATCCACTGAAGTTACAAGTAGGTAGATTAAAGTTTTTAAAAGATTAAAATATAAAGCAAAAAAAAATGAGATATTTTCTTCTAATATAAAAACTCTGTATAGATGCCTGTCTCTACTAGGGACAGCTCTTCAGTCAACAGCAAGGTGACTAGGTTAAGTTTTGCTGATCCACTGAAGTTACAAGCAGGTAGATTAAACTTTTAAAAAGACTAAAATATAAAGCAAAAAAATTGAGATATTTTCTTCCAATATAAAAATTCTGTATAGATGCCTATCTCTACTAGAACTATTCCCAGCAGTGACCAGAGGGCAGTGCAGTATAAAAAAGCCCACAGGATCAAATTAGGACAAGATTATGTTGTTCTTGAGTTTTAGAAACAACAGACTTTTCAGCTGAAACAGTCATCAGCTGAGTAATTGTCAAAATTTAACTGTATGAATATCAATATAGCAAGTTACACTGCAATGAGGTGGAAAGGGACCCTTCACAGCTACCTCAGAGCTTCTGCTTATTTGTCCAAGTCTTGACTCTTGATGAGACACTTTCACTGTAGAAGAGACTAGCAGTTCTTCAGTGAGGTTCTCACAGCTTTTCTGGAAAACTTAAATAGTACAAACACTTAAGAGAAGATTTTTGAAAGCTCAGAGGTGGCTTTCAGTGGAATTTGTATTTCCGGACCACCAAGGGATCTTAAACTTTCCCAGGAAGTGCAGGGGAATTTTTTGCTATGCTGCTGGCTCAGTGTGGTCTTTAGTAGGAAACCTGTTGTAATTACAAATCAGGTTTACAGATTCAGAACATTGCTCCGTGTGACATCACCTGACTTCAGAGCAGCTGCTACAACCTTAAATCTTTGTAGTTATTCAAACCTATTTGAACTCTCACAGCCCACTGAAGGTGGCAGCTTTGCACAAAAGCTTTACTACACCATACTAATACAATTAAGCCTTAAAGCCCAGGTCCTTTAAAATATTTCAGATCAACACTCTGTCAATCTGTGCAAACATCTGTTACAAGGGGCCTCCAGCACTGCAAGGCTTACAGGAGTGGCACCTACCTTTGTGTTGTAACAAATAGGTACTTAGGATATTTTAAACATAACAAAACAATAGTGGGCCAGTTGATGAGCAATTTGTTCAAACCTGGATCTTGGAATTTCTGAAAATTCCTGGTTTTGTGTTGTTACTATGGGAGAAGCAGAGTAACTATCTGAAAGCCTCCCCCTCAAAAAAAACCAAGCCCCATGAAGTCTTCATTCCCTTTAATCAACCATTCTTGCCCACACCTTTGTTGACTTACACAGTTGTGTGCCTATCAGACTAGCTTATTGATTCAGCTGCAAAACAAACCCTCCTTAAAAAATGTACTTTCCAGGGGATTCAGTCCAATGAAGGGTCCAAGTTATGCACAGCTGCACGTGAATCAGTATCCCAACAAAAGAAGGAATAAGAACACATAATAACCAGAAAAGAGAGAATCAATCTGAGATCAGTGTCTGTCGGCTATAAAAATCACACCCTCCAATTAATGACAGTGTTGAACAGGCCATTTTGTAGGTAGGTCTCAGCTGGTGCAAGGCCTCATCTTCCAAATGAGACTCTGTGATCTACTGCCAAATTTTAGTGTTGACAGTTGGAAGGCTAAAAACATTTCATGAACTCTTGACAGCACACATTTTTGTACAGATGCAGTACTGCTTACAAATATTGTCAATATAAAAGGACCAGATGTATTTCAGTTTCTATCCCCCAGTCAGTCAACAAGTCACATGAAAGAAGCAAGACAGGGTTAACATATAACTCAGGATGTTTTATAAAACACTTAAAGAATAACCCATTTACTCTACTGTGGTTTTAGAATCTGAAATTATTTAAGAATTTGAACACACCTACATTTACTTTTTGTTTGTGTTATTATAAAGGCCTAGAAAACAGGAAATTCTATGACAGTGGACTAATAAGTATTTGGTCAGATACCTTGGATGCATCAATTTTGCTTGTCTCTAGCTCCTTCCAAAATTCAGCAAATCAGTTCTGTCCAGTTAAATTTTAATCATTCCTCTAAAGCTTTCCAACATTACGTGATTTCCTTCATAAAAGCTCACATTCACATTACTGTGCCATTCTCAGATAGGCCCCAACCTTCTCACTCCCATTTCTATTGTTTTCTTTATAACAAATGCCAGATAAATGATTTTGGGGAAAAAAAAAAAATCAACCATCAAATTCCAGGAACTGCAGCATTAATGTGAACTCTTAATATTGTTAGCCTAATAAGAGTAAAACCTGCCACGAAACATGGTAATATTTACCAAGATTTACTAAAACCTCTCCCAAAAGAAAGGAAGGGAAGATTTACCATCTCTGGCCATGCTAGAATTCATCAAAACTTTGTAATTAATCATCTTGATGGATATGATTATGGCCAGTGTGCATACTGTCAGACACACCCACAGCAAAAGGAAGCTTCTGCCAGCATTTTCTTTACTTCTACACATAATCTTTCATTTAAAGTGTTTAACTTCTTTGGCTTGTAAATGTAAGATGCTATTGTAATGTAGCAGCAAGCAAATTTATACTGTATATCAGAGCCTTCAGTTTCTGTCATCATTAATAAGTTGTATTGCTTATGTAATGGGAAACCAAAAATGTCACAACCTAAAATATCTGCAAATATTTAAATTAACTAAACATAACCTGTACAGTGAATCAAGTTAACCTTTCTTAATTCTAAACATAGTGAAAGACCTCATGTTCACATTTATCACAGATAAATGTCTTTTTTTTTCTGCCAGTGATTTATTTTGATGTTCAAAAACTCAAAATGCTACTAAATAAATGCAGGGAGTATCTCTGCATGGCAGCTTAAGTGAATTTGAGGGCTCCTCCACGATTTAAGTAGCAGTTTTCTTGTCAGTCTTACTGAAAAGAAAAGGAATAAAGAGTGGCACTCAAATTACATACTATGTACTTACTCCTCATGATCTTAGAGACCAGGGGAAGAAAACAATGAATTACTGAGCTGAAATTGAGAACACATTACAACAGCCTCACACACTTCAGCTAAACATCTGCTAAAGGGTGAGAAAGTCACTGGTATAAAGCACTTGAATGCATCTGTTCCTTTCTCTCAGCAGGGGTGGTTTCACGTGGCACACAGAAGAGACTCTGATGTGGGAAAACATGGTTAAGTGCTTCTGAAAACTGTCTGAAGTGTCTTTCTGGCCTTAAATACATCTCAAAATGTGTGCCTTTGCATGAATTAGAGTAGTGCTCACCCAGGCTCCAGTCCTGCAAGGCCACTGGGTTCATGGAGAAACAAGGATGCTCAGCACCTGCATGAGGAAATTGATCCTCTGTAAGGCCCCAAACTCTGAGTGATCATTCAAACAAATATCATTACTTGTGTGCCATCCCTGCAGCACTGGGGGAACTTCTTGTGTGAGATTGTTCCGTTAACTGGTGTGTAACTAGAAGATACTAGGACTGGGAAATATTAAAAAGTTTAAATCCAGTTTTGGTCACAGTAAAAAGTGCTGATGTTGGAAACAGTACACTGGCTCTGAGCATATTCTCAAAAGCAATGCTCTGTATATAATGATCACAAATATGCAGTGCTGGGTGTGACTGCTCATACTCCTTTTGATTTGTCCTTCACTGAGAAAAAAGCTCTCCAGCAGCATTCTGTGCCCTTACTCATCTCAGAAGTAATGTATCTGTTACACCACAAGAAAACTCAAGCCATGCAAAAACTACTAGAAGAAAAAACAGCTGGCATGAACCCACAGTTCATGTTATGAAATACGTTTTATAAACTAAATTTGCTCCAGCTCTCAGTGTGAAAGTAAATTTCTCATTAGGTTTGCAGGCCAACTTTCAAAATCACAGAGAAGGTAAACCATTAAGCAGCTAATACAGTCATATATATGTATAATGGACACCTCGTGCCATCAGTATTTTTTCCCTCCATTGAACTTTATTTTCTTGTATTCTTTTGCCTGCTGTTTGAAGGGAACTAAAGCAGAATAATTCAGAGTTGACACACATGCAAATTCACTCATTCTTTCACCATAGACTTGTGTATAAATGAGGAGCTAGCAACAGACCACATCTATTTTTACAAAAAATAATGGCACTTTTCTATGTTTAGGACAATCCAATTGCAAGAGAAGGCTCAAAAGCAGTAACTCAAAGCTATAGAAAAGCAGAGCTTTCCAACGCAGCCTCTAATGTCAGTGGAAATTCTGCCATCACATGCTTACCAGGAATGCACTTCTTCCCTTGTGTAACCACTGCTCCTGTGGGCATCACTCCTCTTCCTCACAACACCCTATTTTTCAAGTCCAAAACAGCTGGCAGGGTAACAGCCAGCAGAACTGCCCTTACCAGCAGCAGAGGGATTTGTGAGGGGACCCAGTTAAGACTTGCACGTACCAAGGTCTTAGCTGATGACATCCGAAAATACATTTTTCTCATTGTAGCCGAGATGTAACAAATGGTGTCAGAACTCTGCTGCAGCCTGAGTCAAGCAAAAGAGGAGAATAAATACATTGCAGGGTGATATGAACAAGCAAAGACAGTTAAAGCTGGGTGGCACAAGAACTGTTGCACTATCACAGAGCACAATAGTTATTGTCTATATTCTCAATGCTCTGCAAGGCCCCAGCTGTATAAGAGAATTTACCAAAGAAGATCCAAGCAGCTGATCCTACTAAGTACCTAAGTTCAACAAGAAATACACAGAACCATACAATCACCTCAAAACCTATTTTACCTACTAGGTCACAGCATCACTTTGATGTTTAAGACTCAGACAGCCCCCTAACCTACTTTGAAAGTACCTAGAGGAGTGTGTTCCAGTTGTACAGGGAGCAGGAAAGAAATCAAAAGGCAGCTTTACCCAAGAAAATGGATGTGGCCAAAGGTGGCATGCAGCAAGATGTAAAACTAAGGCCATAAATATTGCAAGTTCCACAAGCATTCACATGACTACAGCTCCATCCATGTGTACATCTGCAGCTCACATCAAGCAGCATAACACTACTCACCTTCCCTCCTGCTGCAGAAAAGGTGCTTCTCTAAATACTTTTTGAACCCAGGAGATCCTGAGGGCTCTGGATTCCCCTCCATCTCCCAGTGCTAGTGTAACAGCTCCTTTCTGAGCAGTGAATGCAACAAACCCATCACTTGGCAAAAACAAACCTCACAGCATCTGGAGCCCTAAGGACTAAGGGAAAGGTCTAAAAAAATTTACTGTGCTCTGCTTCTTTTTGTATTCAACAGGCCCCCACCTCCCAGCTGTTTTCCCTGAAGGGTGAATTCTACAACACAACCATTTTTTGTGGTTTAAGACCACTGATGGCTCTCAGATCCTAGGCTGGGTGGAAGCATCTTTCAACTTGCTCAGCACCTTCCACAGCATATTTGACAGAAGTTTAGCTCATGTTAAACCCCAAGAAATTATTTTCTTTTCTTCCTTCCAATAAGATTCCCAACATGCCAGGCAGCTTCCAAACACCCTGTTCTTGTCTTGAACAGTTCACAGTGCATGCAATAAAAGGACATGGGAGAGGCACACCCATAGCACTGGTCTAGACACCACACACATGTGCAAAAAGTGTCTGGACCCAGTGGAATTATTTTCTGCTGCATGGGGTGCACCACTATAGTGTCCCACTTCCCAGAGGGAAGTCTTGTCTCTCACAGATGCCAAAATAAGATAGGAGAATTCTGTTGTGACTAGTTTGCACAAAGATGATGATTATTCACAAGTTTCAGTCACGAATGAGTCACATTCCCTCACCTTCAGTAAATCCACTACAATATTCTTCATTGGAATCTACTGTCCAGACAAAGAAATTAAATGAGACAAAACAGGTTCATCAATGCAAATTAATATAAAGCAGTGAGTGCTCACACAAGCCATCAGCTAGAAACTGATATCCTCTATTCATCTTTTCAAGATTAAGTTAATGTAATTTTGATCCCTCCCCTATTCCAAATTTTACTTGTGTTGCAGAGCAACCTAAATTAAAACATCTATCACGTATCAAAGGTAGAAAACTGAACCCTTTCTTTAAACCAGCTTAAATATATTACTTGAAATTTTTTAAGCCAATCTTGCCAAGAAAAAATAAACTTCATAATTCAGGCACCAACCCTCCTCCTCCAATAGCACAGGTAATTTTATGCAGTGAATTGAGACTGATCCACAGAGTCTTGTCATAATTCATTCACCATTCACAACAATTCATAAAAAGAGAAGGTGAGAAATCTCCCAAGAAAAGCATTCTTACTGCATTTCAGAGATGATGTGAAATGTTATGTTTATCCGAATGAAATAGAACCTCTGAGCCTTTAGAAACAAGTTTCTTGCTAGTGAAGTAGTAATAATGCTGAAACAGGATCAGATAGGTGTCCAAATAACCATACCAAGATGCTTTCACATTTACTTACCAACACCACACAAAAATCTGAATCAAAACACCATGAAGCAAGAACCTGTCATAAACCTCTCCTATGCAGGTAATAAAATACAAAAGAGTATTTCAGTTCTAATCTGGTTATCATATGGAAAGGGGAAGATTTAAAGGCAAATTACACTCTTGAATCTGTATTTCTCTTTCAGAATTATATCAGGATTTGATTCCAGGCACAAAGGTGAGATCCATGACAACCCCAGAAGCTCAAGTTTTCTCAATGTTGAGCACCAACAGTTTCATGGTAAAATGCTGATGGTTTCTTCATCCATTTGGATGAAAGAGATGGATTCACAATATGGCTTCACCAGAAGTGTTACAGGCCTAATATCACCTGACAAATTTGTTTCAAGGAAATTCATCTCCCTGTTTAAGGGGAAAAAAATTAATGTAGTTACAATATCAGGGTAGAGCTAGGACTTCACTGCCTGCTAGCAGAGGTAACACAGCTTTAAGCAGAGGGAAAGTCACCTTGAAGTGTAATGCAATTCCCAGCCCATCCAAGGTCCAGAAGAAACCCGTTAACAGCTAAGAAATATATAAATATCACACGCAAGAGAATGCCAGGAGAGTAATGTGAGAAAGTGAGAAAGGAAAAAGGAGTACTAAGACAAGGGAAATGAGGAAATACAGCTCAGGGATTCTTTGGTTAGAAGTAGCCATGAATGAAGCCCTGATGTGCTTCATGGAAACAGGGAAAAGAGGGAAAACATCGGATATTCTGAGCATACAGTGCATTAGTTCCTACACTACCTCAAGACTTGTTCTGTCCTAATAACTGAAGACTTTTGCCTGTTTCCAGAAGTGGATGCAAACCTAGACATCAGCTGAGAAGTAGATGCATACAGCAATCTCCAGAACTAGACTGTGGAAAAAGCCATCCTCCAAAGTCAAGGTAGAGCAGCACTATCAAGAACAGTCATATGGAGGGGCACCTCTTCACAGAGCTCATCTTGTGAGTCTTTTCTTAACCTGTATTTATGATTCTACAGCACTCCTGTGCCAACATCTCTGGCTGCTCCAGAGGATAAGTGACATGAGATAGTCAAGCACCTCCACTTACCATGCTCAAGAAAGCCAAAACAAGGCTGATTTTGTACACAGTACTAGAGACTGCTTCTCTGACTGCATGTGAGCCACAAACATGTTACGTACTCAGACAGTAAATATATAACAGACAACTAGGGAGACCTCTCCCATGCTAGGAATTTGTTAGCAAAAATTGTAGTGAGCTAAAATTTAGTTTTAAAATTGCCACAAGGAATTATCAAGTTGGAGGAAAATTCCTGCACCCCCTTCCATAACATATCAATTTTCAGTCAGTTTTGGGGCCCTTCAAGCATTTGTACATTGAGACTAACATGGCTCTAAGAAGCCTGTGTAATGAAGTTCTGTGTCAGATCTTATGAACAGGAAAACAGTATTTATTTAAAAAAAATAGATCTGACTACACTGACTTGACTCTCTCATTCTCATGCTTACATCCCTAAAAGTACCAAGGTTTTTTATTAGATTATTTTATGTCTTCAGTTCAGTTCCCCATCCTCTCAGCACCTTATCTTTAGGGTAGTTCCTCCTTTTCCTTTGAATGAAATCATACATCTGGCATTCTGTAGCCATTAACATACCTTTCCCATTTAACCCTTGCTCTGCTGTTTCCTTGGGAGCCAACACAAGCACTTTTTTCCTCCCATGCTAGTCTTTATATAGCTCTCTATATTTTTAATTTAAAAAATCCTCTACATGTTAATTTCCAGAAACAATTACAGTACTAGAGCTACAAGCAATTAAAGCTACAAACAATTAGAAATTGGGATATTTAAAAGAAAAATCAGCAAATAAATCCTTAAAATGGTATTTCAGAAGTCATCACAAAAAGCACCAAACTGACTCTTGTTGGGAAGAAAAAAAAAAAGTTATCTACTAAACACATTTGTCCCTTGGAACAGTTCTGGACAGGTAACATTGTGCAAAGAAAAAAGCATGAATAGTATCTACCAGGGCTGACCTCAGCTTTTCAGAGTTCCAATGAGCACCAGTTGGGCAAAACAAAAGATCCTAAATTTCTTGGGAGAAAAAAAAGTCAGTTTTGCTCAAATAATGCACAAGTGATTTTAGCAAAACTGTAGATACAGTGTATAGCACCTACATAACAGTATGTCATTCATTTGCTCAGTGCAGTTCTCCAATTTGGTGGAAAGAACTAGACATCCATTTTATGTGAGGAATAAATGCATAGCAAGGCTTACACCACCAGCAGAGCCAGGACTCAGCAAGGTACACAACAGTGCCAGCTCCCTGTCCCAGTAAGGACACCTGACATGCAGATTAGTCACAACAGGCATGTTTTATTGATTATAGCCTGTCATATGACAGCCCCTCTGCTATTTATGTACAATTAGCATCAGGTTTCATCCTGGGCTATGGCCACTTTGGATTTCATTTTACTTGGATGCGAGTGCGAGTCTCTTCTATGGTTGCATTCCTTGGTGTGAGAGCTGTTTTCTCTTGAGAAGTATAGGATCCATTTTCAGTAAGGATATAAAAAAGCTGCAATTCATAAATGCAGCCTTAGATCCACTGCTTTCAAAACATACACGTCACTAGTCCCAGGCTCAAAAACATATCAAGCAAGGGCAGACAGACTCAGATTAAAGCTTGCTTTAGATTTTCACCCACAAAATGAGCCAAAGTTAATACTTTATAGTGTTAATTTGCACCTGCATTATAGCCAGCTTTGGAGAGAGGCAGGCTAGCTCTGCCAGAAGCATGAGTAATCTCAACAGAAAATTACGTGGGTGGGTCAGCAGCTTGCTCTTAAAATGCAGAGACCAGGCCCCCTGACTATTAAAGCATTTTCTCAAAGGATGACATATCACTCAGCGCCTGAAAGTGCTTGAGAGGTGCAGAATGCCAGCCCTGTGCTGAGAAGAGAAAGGCAGTGAAGCCCCACAGGTAGCTGTTTGGATTTCTTCACAATCTGAAAAGCAATATTTTAAAGCATCCTTTAATAAAAAAGCCCAAAACAACAACAACAAAATTCACATTAATCCTGTGTGATTGTATTACGATTCACTGATTTTAGTTTAAGAAGTGGCATCCAATACAGTTAAAAATCAAACTCCATAGATGTGTGAGCATCTAATACTACCATTAAGAGAAAAGCTTCAACTGGCACTGAGAGGTAAACAGAAGACTGAAACCTGAAGGAAATATGAGATCTGCTACTTCACAGACCCATCATAGTGCCATGTAGAGTTAACCAAATTACTTTTAGATATTATCTTTTCCATACAAAGAAAATGTATGTTGGGTTTATCAACACAGAACATGTTCTTTCCTGCTCTTTTTACTTCACTGCCCTGCAGTCACCACAGTACTAAGTTTGAGAGCATTTAGGACACCATACAAGATGCTGACACAACAGGCCCAAGGGACAGCATATCATATTGCAATATAAGAATACACTAGTATGCCAGCAATATAGTGTAGTAATATTTTGTATTTGTACAGGAAGAACAAACATTATGAATCAACTTTGAATTTCAGGGTCTTTCACATCACTGTGATGAAATCTCTAAGCAACTAAGGGGGTTTAAGTAGGGAAGAAGATAAGATTGAAAAGTGAACACATAGGAAGAGATCTGCATTGGCCTACAAGCTTCCTGGCTCCAAGTACACATCTACGAACTGTTTAAAAACAAGTGGATTTAAGATATTCATTTTGGACTCAAAATCACAGTTATCAGCTCCTGATACAGTAAAAGAAAATAGAAAAGTTTGGGTTTTCTTGGGGTGAGGCTCTAGTTTAAAAGACTGGAAGTCTTCCATCCAAATGCATATAGTGTTTTACATTGAAGTAACCTGTTACTCTAAGCAAGATTTCTTCCCAGACCACCAGCTGACTATGGAAATAAATCAAAAACAATTTTTAGTTTCCAGCTGAGACTAATGGTAGATCCTTCCTACCTCTCCCACAGAGGTCATAGAGAACTTGTAATCAGTACCAGTGTGCTATTTTTTTAATCTGTGGCAATTTAGTGTTCAGGAATGGATCAATAAAAACCTCAAACATAGCCAAAACACAGTGTTGTGAACTTCACTAAGATATGTTACTGCTAGATTTTACCTCCTGCAAGCTCAAGGAAAGCTCAAAGCCCTGCAAGTCATTACCACTCTGCCAAACTCACACCAACCAACCTCGTGTACACAGAGAGCATCCAAGTTACTCTGAGAGAAGCCTGTGCTAATGTTGGCAGCTGAAGCTCCATTGAAACCATCATGGCAGAGGTCACAAATCATCTCCAGCTCCACGCAGGGAACCTGCTCACAACTGGGAAAGCAAAACTCCTTTCCACACTGCTTATTTCTTGCTTTGATTCAAAGGTATTTAGCCCTGTTTAAGCTTTAAGAAACAGGCTTTTCCTTCAAATGTTCTCAGAGCTTGCCCAAGGTACTCTAAAGGGAAACAAAAGATCATCATGTTTACCTTTAATGGAGCTACATATTCAGCTAAGCAGCACGTTCAGTATCAGTGTTCTACACTGCAAGTCTGGTGTGTCTGTCTATGGGCATTTGATACTACAGGAAATTTGTGATGATGCTACCAAAGTCAGACAGAACTGAGAACTTGGCTTTTAAATTGAACAGTAACTTGTCACAACAGAGAGGAAGGAGATCAGGGTTAGGAGATGGCTCTCCTGGCATTTTAGCCATGTGGTTGCTGGACAACAGTCAGCTTTCCACATGATATCTCTGGCTGGTCTATTAGAGAACGGGTTTCCCCATGCAGCAAGGAAGATTCTTGAGGGGTTAAAGGGCCAGGATTTTTTTTGCCCCGTGGGTTTCTCAGAAAGCATGCTTCCCTGTGTGCACTGAGGCTTCACAATGAAGTGCTGAATGTCTTCTTTTCTTCAGTCTTCATGGAAGAGAGTATGATTAGATATTCACCTAAGAAAATGGGGACAGAGATTCAGTTCAGAGGATTATTTTTATCTGTTTCACCACTATGGGAATAGGGCTTATGAAAAGCAGTCAGTGTCCACTCAAATGGTCAGAAACAAGGCTAAAAAGTAGGCATCAGCTCTTTTTCCATTTGATCACCTGCTGGTCACCCATGGACCTTACCAACATGGTGTTTTATGGAACAGTTCATGAGGAAGGCCTAAGGCTAAGAATCTCACTGGTAGTGCAGATCATGAATAGGGTGGAAGTTTGAAGCTGGACTGATGTCTAGTTCTCCTGCTCCCTTCACCACAATGCTGTGTAGCCATTTAAATTAGCCTAAACTAGCCTGCCTAAAGCTGTCTTTGTGTAAACAGCAGATTAGAAGCATTGTATAAAAGCACTGAAGTAATGTTTGAAATGCTGCAGTTATTGTGTAAGCTTGTCATTAGTGAGTCAAGTAATTCCTTCCTAGCCTCTGTTAATGCACTGCCTCTCACAAAGCAGCAGTGTGCAAAATAGTGGCAGGTGATAAACACTACTGTTCAGTAGTCATAACAGAGTATATTCCCAAAGCTCTGCAACCAGCTTGTTCTGGCCAGTGCTGTTAATCACATCTACAGTGACCATCTAGACTGCTGGTATTTAAAACTGTCTCTGCTCTGTCAGAGTATCAGAGTTTAATCATCAGTTAGTGATGCACTTTGCACATCACCATACTGGTTGCCTTGTATTTTAAAATTGCCCTGAATTGACAACAAGCCCTGACTGAAACTTGGAATGGCTCTAACTCTTATCTTTTCTTTCTCCTGATAGGAGAGGTTCTACAAAGATGCAGGTATACAAACCCACCATAAAATCCATCCATATTATCAGCTGTATCTAAGCAGAACAGCCAAACCACTTTCAGCTTCATGATAAAATGGATTACTGATGGTTTAGGTCTCACAGGGCTCCCAAGATCATCAAGTTCCTGACCACTTTCCTGCCTCTTCACTTCCTTTGTACATCACCAGAGAATCATAGATAAAAGAACAGACTGGGGGGGTGGGTTAAGTTGTGTATTTTCTCAAGAACTGCATGGATCATCACAAGGTGTGCAAAGAGGAAAAGCCCTGTTTATCAGGAATTAATTTAACATACTTTGCAGGAAGATCTTCAGTACTGACTGTGGCAAAAGCATGAACGCTTTGAAAGTGTTTCTGAAGAAGCCAAAATGACAGAATATTAAAAAGGATAGTGAAATATAACCCTTCTTTACTACTAAGTCATCTAAATAAAAATCCTGTGCTCAACTTTGGCTGTCAGGTCTTTCTTCATTAGAAGTTATCTTCCAAGCTAATTTTCTGCAGGACTTCAGCTAAAGGTGAGTCAAGTATAGATGTAGTGGGAGATGTCTGGGGTCTGTGCACCCCACACAGAAGTGACACCTCTAAGCCACCTGATACAGATGTGGGTGATTATTTTCCCCTGAAGGATGAGGGGCAGGGAAGCAGAGGGTCTTGCAGCTGAGGAGCCAGAACAAAAGGGGAGACGTGGCTTCTACCAGACTACTTCATGATGCTGATTAAAAGCTGACATGCAGAAATAGCCTCTACAACCCGGGAGGTTGTACAGTAGGAGTGTTTGTTACATGTAGATGCACAGGGGATCGCTCCACCACAAACATCCAGGCCTGAACTGGCAACTTGTCTCCTATTTATACAACAAAAGCATGGCATTCAGAAAACACCTATACATATTTAGAACTGTAATGGACAACTCTGAGTTTGTTCATCCAACTTTGACTGCTCAGT
>NW_008592072.1:0-27297 GCF_000691845.1 Merops nubicus | reverse complement strand
GTTGGTGGAGTTGGGAACTCCCTGGCCGCCCAGCGCTGTTTTGCTTACTGCCACTTGCTTAATAAGTTTTGTGAAATTGGCAGTGTCATCTCTGCTCTTTAAACTGGGAAAACTTATAACAAGAACCCTTCCCCAAAAAGGCAGCCTCTTCTGAGAAATCATTTCCACAGTCCCCACCTCAGGGTCCTCCTCGATGCATCCACGCAGTATCTTCCGGTGGTCGCGGGCGGGGGTCTTCACAATGAAGGCTGTAGGTTCTCCTCACCATGTACTCTTCACCTTTTCTCTGGAATTCTAAATTTGGCAAGCTTGCAGGATTAAACTGGTTCTGGTTTACTCTGTCCTTGAGTGAGCATCTGCTTGTTCTCATTTATTACTTTGCTTATTAATAAATGTAAGATAAATGTTATCCTGCGCTCGTTAGCCTTACTTCCTATGACTTTGTTTACAGATAAATATAAGATGAATGTCATCCTCTGCTCGTTAGTATAAGATGAATCATCTGTTTTAGTTTTCTATTATTTTTATATAAATGGTTAGATTTGTGTATTTCTAACATCCTCTATCAAAGTCACTTGGTACGTCTGACCCTTATTTCCTCATCCCCTCAAAAAGGGAATAAGGACACTGTATCTCATTCATATAAACTACATGCCTTTTGTGGCAAGAAAAAACCAATGTCTGTCACAACACCTTTAGAATGAGAATTCAGACTTAAGACACTATTGAAACGAGCAAGTCAGTTTACAGTAAGGACAAAAGCCATCCTCTCCAAAAAGCCAGCCTGAAAACAGGCTGCATGACCCACAGCTCCAGCCACAATTCTAACATGCATTGCACAAAGTTTTCTTTCTACACTTCCTTTTCATTTTGGAGGTTCACACTAGTTAATGAAAATTCTTTGCATCTGTAGCACATACTCTCAGAATGCATTGGGGAATTATTACTTCACACTGGTCAAACAATTCCCTGATTTGTTTACAGAAAAAGCATGCTAAATAGCTGGACTGTTGTCATGACCCTTCACCCAGATCTTTTGATAGCAGTTACTAGAATGTCATGTAAAAATAAATTTAACAGCACTGAATGAGTTCCTGCTAAAAGCAGTGTAGAAAGAGAAATTCCACATCAGCTAGCAAACGAAGTTGTGTGACAAACAGCTCTTTCTTATGGATCAAAGACAGTTTTACACAAGCATTTGCCACCAATTACCACTCACCCAGATCTTTTGATAGCAGTTACTAGAATGTCATGTAAAAATAAATTTAACAGCACTGAATGAGTTCCTGCTAAAAGCAGTGTAGAAAGAGAAATTCCACATCAGCTAGCAAATGAAGTTGTGTGACAAACAGCTCTTTCTTATGGATCAAAGACAAGCATTTGCCACTGATTACCACTCCACAGCCCCATGATACACAAATAGCTACAAGCAAATATTATTGCATAACTGTATGTTTGCTCCAATATAATACACAGGAAAGGACTAAAGACTGAAGTGAATTCTTAAAGCCCATTCCTATTTCTGTACATCACTTTTTTCATATCAAGTCACGCTATCATTTTTCTGCAGCATTACCTTGCTTAAGATCATGACAGTTTTCAGTGAACAAATATTGGTAAAGCACAAATGTTTGCAGATTTTGCCACTTTAAGTAGCAACTTTAGGTAAGGGCGATTAGAGCAAATTTCCTTTACTAAAAGTAGATGGATAACCCCACACTCTTCCCCCTCTGCTCAAGCAAAGACAGCCCTTTCCAAGCGCACTTCCAAGAGCACTCAGCCTTCCCTCCCCTGAGTCTTTCCAGCAGGTATCACATTTCTGAAGGCGTGTGGCAGCTCTGGCTAGAGAGGCGACCTGCAGCCCAGCTCAGGGCTGTAACTTTCCACTGCCCAGCCTGCTGCTCCTCATTGTGTGCCGGCAGGCTGGCCTGACCTCTCCGCAGCCAGCCCCTCGCTTCGTGCCCTGTTTATGTGCATTCCAGCAGCCCTGTGCAAGGTTAAAACTGCACCGGGCAGGGGCAACGAGGAGGAAAGGTGATGAGATGAAAAGCAAGTAAAAGAATTGAAACAGGAGATGAAATTGGGAAGTGATTTGCTACACAGCTCCTGCTGCAAATAAATGAGAATGATCCAGTTTCCAGTGAAGTTTGGGTTGCAGTTACTATAAAGCAAGGAGAAACAGGCTCTTAGCCAGTTATTTTGCCACGACCACAGAACACACTGCAAACATGCATATTTTCAGTCACATCTCTTACCTAACTTGCCCATGTGGACCTGTAACTGATTTTGCAAATTAAGACCCTATACATAGAGCCCTCAGCTAAGGGCAGCAAAAATGTCTTCAAACCACACAGCTTTTTTTTTTTTTTTAAATAATCTCCCATGCACTGATTGCTTTTAAGACAACTTTAGAAGGAAGGATCCACATACTTCTCCCTTTCCTGCCATGCCTGCCACCCAACCTTCCCTTTCCAGCACCCACTCCCTATCCCATCAGACCCACAGGGATGGCAGCCAGCATCTGCCCAGGGGTGCCATCAGCCCCACCACAAAGAGAAGAGAGACAGAAGGGCAGGGCTGCACACACTGTTCCTATGATGCAGAGTTCTCTCCTCTCAAGTCCATATCAAGAGGATCAGATCTCTGCTTTGAACAAATTCTCAGTCCTTTGTCATCCTTTACCTTTCCTTCTAAAATAATAAGCCTTTTTCAAAGGGCTGGACCTTGGGTTAAGCTCCTTTTAGCTCCCAGATCAAGGTTATAAACTGTAGGAGCAGAGAGAAGCCTGACTCAGTCTGCTGGCCTTTAAAAGCCAGCTGCCTGCTCCCTGTTGTCCTGGAACATGGAAACGGGTGGTGGTGCCATACCAGGCATGTGAAAGACCTGGCTGTATAAGCAGTAACAGAAGTCATATGAGGTCAAAGGAGGAGCCTGGGATTGCTTTTTTGGACTGATGCTAATAGCAGGGCTGTGCACTCAGTAAAGAAGGTGGCAAAAAATACAAAATGAAAAGCCTCACTTAGGAGGCAAGCTTCCCCATCCTACCAAATGTGCACAATATCAGGAACGACATCAAGACAGAGGGGAGGGTTTGAATGCAAGATTTGGGGAAGTTGTCCCTAGCTTGCTAGGCCCTAGAGACCCAGCCTTTGCAAAGCTTAGTTTTAATGACAATAGAAATATAAGACATTATACTTTATTGCCTTACCACATCCAGTGTTTTGCCTCAACTGTTTTCAGTTACAAAAGAAACCCAAGAGATTAATGCGAGTGGATTTCAGTTACAGCAGTGAATATTTTACTCACAGGAAACAGCATGAGACTTCTGGCAGTCCAAGGCTATCATCCTTTCTCTGGTCAACAGAATTCCCTGAGGATGACTGATACCTGCCAAAGCCCAGACAGAGTTATGTCAGTGATTGAATCACTGTAGAAAGAACAACTTCCCTAGTTATTAGTGATCCACAACAACTACTGGAATCTTTTTTCCCCAAAATAAATTCATCCCATAAACCCTAGAACTGTTCTCTGCTTTTTATTGCTCTCACCAATACAAAAAATGAGCATCTCCTGATCCCCTTTCTGAAAACAGCTCCAGTCTGATAGTAGAGCACTACACTGCATCACCATGTGGATTTGGAGCACAGCTCAAAGACCCTTTTCTCCATTTTACTGACCCTCTCAGGCCCTATAGTCTCTGGTCCAACAGTTGTTTCTGTTCTAAGGGTGTATTTTTTTCCACTGACAATAATGTTTATGATTAATTCTTAGATTTTATCATTAATGCTTACACCAGTATTATCCCACCATGTCTCCTCCCAAAGGGCATTTAACTTGTCTTTTAACCTTGTAAGTAACTGATAGAATGTATTAGGATTCATTGCATTTGGCTCCTCATAGCCTTGATCAGTATTTTAGCTGGTCTTCATCACGCTAGTCTCCCTCATGCTGTGCCTGCCAATACAACACTAACTATGCTGACTAATCTAGGTCAGAAACAGGTTGTTGTTGCTTCTTTTCTTGTCTCATCAAGAAGAAAGCCTGCTATCCACCAGGAATCCTTCTGCAGATGTTTTTACAGCAGTAGTGGACCTTGGGATCCTGCTGTTGGAATTCATGAGAACTTATCAGTTCCTGTCACAAAGGCAGCCTGTTGAGAGACAGGTACCACTTTTATTTCCCTTTGCTAAGAAAGGAAGACCTGTTACTGAATCAACAAAAATTAGAAAACACCATCAGAACACAGGGACTTGAGAGTAAGGTTAAATGTGAAAATAAAAACAAAATAAAAATAATACAGAAGAAATGTGTTTACTGCCACATTTTCTTGAAGTGGATGGACTTACTAGAAACATCCTACCTATGTAGTTTGTGTTCAGACAGTAAAACCAAGTAGCATCTCTGGACTGGAAGAGCCCCAGGCCCTACTGCAAAGATGTTAGCAGCTGGCACTGTCGACAGGCCACATTATGGCTTTACATTATTCTTTGCAAATCACTTTGTACCTCTGACATTATACTTAGTGGGGTTGTGTTTTGGATTGGGGTTTCTTTTTTGGGGGGAAGGTGAGAGGAATTGCAGAAGTCAAAGGACAAATTAGTCAGCAAAGCTTTGAAGACATACCCACCCAGAAGAAAGGGTCAGATGAAGATACCTAACAGAAGATGAACTGTCTCTCTTCATTCCTGGAATTTCTAAAGGATAGTCTGAGGCTATATTCTGCTTCAGTTCCTGGCTTCTCTAATGCTACAGAAACCACTATCAATCCACCTGTGTTGGGGGCACATGCATTGAGACTCTGCTTTGCATAGACATTGCCCAAAAAGGAAGGGACTAAGGCATGGCTCTCAAAAGGAAACTTGGTCTGTGTTTATTAACAGCTCCTATTAAGGGTCTTTTCTTGCAATGAATAGGTGCTAGTGTACTGCATAGGTCTTCATAAATCCACAGAATGAGACTGAACTGCAAACCCTTTGGAACTTCTTTGGCTCATCTAGAGCTGTTTTCTCCTAGTTTTCAGGAAGCTGCAGACAAAGCATGTTTAGTAAATTAAAGAAGGTAAGAGTTGCCTCCAATCTAAGAAGCAGTTTCTAACTTGAGAGTAAAGTTTTCTGTTCTTCCAGCCATACAAAGTAGGTTAGATTTAGATTCCTGCCCAGAACAGTCTGTAATACTTCCCACCACAGCAAATCTAACCCAAATTCACAGCCTTTTACATAGGACAAAAAGCACAAGTGCTTTAAGAAAAGTCACTAAAGAGAAGATAAGAAGGAAGGTAGGAGGAGTTAGTGTTTAGGCAGTGAAAGTGAGGTGTGCCACAGTCCTGCTGGTTTTTTTTCAGCCTTGCTACTGGTTGGAGCTAGGGACATGGAGTTGCAGTAGTCTTGCATCTATCAGGCTGTCAGCTACAACTTGGTATCTTTTCCTCTAAAAATACCATTAAAAAACCCTCCTAGCAAATTCCAAGAGACTTGGAAGGGAAAAATATATAAAGAAAAAAATGAAGAAGAGTTATACACAGGAACAAGATTCTTGGAACCTGACTGACTTCAAACAAGTTACCTGGACCATTACACACTTCACTTGAATGAGTCATTGCTCTGATCATAGTAGCTATATTGTCACAATAATTAACTGGTTTTTCCCCTCCTTCCACGAAATTTCATTTTTACTGTGCACTTACTGAGGTTCTTTCCCCAGGCATAACAATCAGTCGCAAAGAAGCTGGTTTGGACATTCACCTGAAAAAAAAAAATTTGAGAAGCTGAATATTTTAATACCTTTCAATATCATTGCATTTAATCCACCTTTTTGTACTTAGGCAAAATTCTGCCTTCCTGAAACGAGTATTATTTTTGTTTCAATTGATATTTATATTTTACAGTGCCATCTGACATCAAGTAATTTACCGTATTGATTTTTGCATCTGTGTTTGTATCCAGTAACATGTATACATGAATATATACATATGCATTTAGATAGTTCTAAATTAACTAGAACTTAAGGGATTTGAATATTCTACAGCTTTTCAAATTATACACAGTTAGACCACCAACTATAACATGTATCAAAACCAGCTCAAAATTCTAAGCTATTTAGACAGTATTTTTAACCAATCAATCTAAAAGCCCTTTGCAAATGAGGTATATACCTATCCTACAGGCAGGGCAAACTGAAGCAACAAGGAGGTAAATGTTTCACTCCAAGCAGACTCAGAGCCTCCACATTTCTAGGCCAGGTGTCTATCCTGTAGGCTACACTTCATCTGTAAAAGCCCCTGATTAGGTAAGCAAGGGCAGTATCTGGACTCCTCAACATGATGCTGAAGAATACAACCTTCTCCTGACATGAAAAGTTGTTTTTCCACCAATACTTCCTTGGACTTTTCTCCCTTTGTATAGAAAAACCATAACTAGAGGTACAATAGATCACTTGTGGATCTGCTGTTTATGCCCTTGAGAGACAGAAACAAAAAGCAACAATGAAAGAATGAAAGCTCAATGGAGGAGAATATTGATAATCTGAATGTACACAAAATGTATTAAACACAAGCGATAACACTGGTGACACTGAAACAAGAACTGAATGCAACATCTGAGCTTTATAAAAATCACAGGAAATACAATAGCCTATTATTAGGCTGTAGGACACAAAGATGTTTCAGCTAAGGCCTTATGTAACCCTGCACTATGCTGTGCTGAGGTTCCCCCTGTACTAGCAGCTTGATTATTCCAGGCTGAACACTGAAATAAACATCAGAGAACACCCGGAAGGGAGAATGTGGGAGCTTTTTAATACTCTATTATAAGTAAAAATGATAATGGAATATGTTGTAATTAGGAACGATTATAGAAAAGTGTGACTCCCTCTAACATGTCTAGACAAACTGTGTTCACATTCACAGCAGAGCCTACAGCATCAGCTATGACTCCTAAATTCTGTTAAAGCATGACTGAGTTACCCATAAGAAACATTTCCAGGCTCTATCAAAACTGGGATCAAGTTGTAAGGCATAGCTGGGAAGGCAGAGGTGGGAAAAGGGTTATTGTACTACTTTGCACTTTCAGTTAGCACATGCTCAAGCTCAGTTAGCACTTAACACAGAGAAGACAAAAAAAAAGTGTAGTTATTTATGGTGACTTTCCTTCTTTTGCCACATTTCACACTTCCAAGTTACAACTCAGCCTCTGAGCTGAAATGCAGATCCTGTCCAGACCAGTAGATGGCACAAACCATTTATTTCACTATATTCATCACTATTTATTGCAATATCACAGACTCAGAGAATCACCTATTCCCTTCAAAACAGTATTCCACACTCCTCTAATCTAAGAGCGGGCAATCCTAAAATATTGTAATCTTTACATTAATTAATAGCCAGTTCTAAAAAGCATTCAAAATACATAGAGCACTGAACAAAAATTCAGTTACATACACATCAAAAGTAAATACTCCTGCAAAAAAGTAAGCAAATAAATTCTATGTTTTAAGCTTGTTGCATATTTGTTACAATGGGCAACATCAGTTACCAAGGAAAAACTTGTTCAACACTACAAAAATTAATCTAAAATGAAAAGGCACAACAGCTATAGGTGTGCAAGAGAAAATCATTTCATTTCACCAGGTAAACCTGGTGATATAGGTCTATATATAGATAACAAACGCCAGGAAATTATTACAGCTGTTACTAAAACATCTTGTGCCTTAAAAAATAAAAGAAATTAGAAGGGTAGAAGTAATATAAATCAGGGAAAATACAAACAAGGGGAAAAGTAACCATTTATTTTACAACTAGGTAAAGACTTGAAAAGAAACAGCAAATAAACCTTTAAAAACTCTAAGAAAAACTGACAAGGCAAGAATCAAGAGCTCTAAACATTTGCCTAATGCAAAAAAATCTAATAGCTTATAACCAATGATACAACAAGTATGAAGCCCACATAAATTTGGTGCCAAGTCAAACAGACTTACCCAGTGTACAAGAAAATCAGTCAGTTTAAAATGCCAAAAAAGCCTAAATATTTGCAGCTGAATCAGTTCACTTACAGGCAGACTTCTGAGCATACTTCTGTATAAATCACTCATGGGAGACAGTCATGGGTTATCAGGTTCTACAGATGATCTTTCTAAAGAAGAAAAATAGACACTAAGATATAGACTGGCTTTATTATTTCAAAAATAACAGACTCCTGAGTCACATCAGTTCTTTGCTTTGCTGTTACAGAGATGTTGGAAAACCTTAGTTCTCAGAAGCAAAAGAGAACAAAGAAAGTGAATTACAGTGAAATTCAGGGCCAGGGAAGTATCTCATGTTCTGTAAAGCATGAAGCTTGCTCTTGTACATCTTTGACTGGATTCTTGGAATACTGGAGGAAGAAGAATCAGGCTACCCAAGTCCATTTTCTAAGTTGCAAAGATAACCTATAGCTACATAATTATAGGATCTAATGATACTTAATTTTATATTTTCAAAGAAATATTATGACATCATGTCACTTTACAGGGCAAAGCACTTAGCTTTATAGCTGTTATTCCTTGCATAAGCACTATTAAAAGCTATGCAATCACAGGGTAAATTATGCTCATATCTATTGGTCAAATTACAGCTTAACAACATGAGAAAAATTGTAAATAATGTGAAGATTCATGGTTTAATTATTTTAATAGCATGTAATTTATCAAATAATTATGAAAAAGAAAGAAACACTCAGGTCTAATGGGCTGGAATACACAAGCAAGAATTTTTTCTGCACTGAGCCAAGAACTTCTGAATTAAAATGTTAATAGTAAGGAGCATCTTGATTTTTCCTCTAACCCAGTACAGCTGCAGGCAAAGCTGCAGGTAGTGCTCATGCCCCCCACCACTCATTGGATCTGTGACCATGCAGATCAGTTCAACAGGTTGATCCAAAAGGAAAACTTTGGTTTTGACAGATTTATCTTCTGCTAAATCAACTCATTTTGCACCACATTTGCTAGATCAAATGCCAGGGGAAAATGGGGCACATGTAGCCAGCAGTGGAAGAAGAGCTTTTCCACATCAAACCCTAGCTGTGTAAGATTAGGTGTAAAGCCCAACTAATAACTCTGATTAGTGAGTGGGAGAATTCAGTCTGGAACATTTGCAAGAGAATGCTTTGATGGAAACATCTACAATTCTACAGCTAAAACCAGATAGAACAGACATTTTATCATTGCTGCAAAGAAACTATATTAGCTTAACTAAATGATTTAATTAATTTTAGTGCTGATTCCAAAGCAATAGGATGACAACACCATTTTGCAGGGTAAATTCTCTAGAACAGCTCAGACAACCACAGAGCACTTCCAGGTTGAAGTGGAGAGCAGTACCCTGGTCAATCACAAGAGAAAGTTTCCTACTTGTCACTCCCAAGCACAAGGCCAAGGTCCAAAATTCACTGAGCTTGGCATACCTGGCAGTACGTGTCTGAGCCTCCTGAGCACAGCTACCCCCACTGCTTTGGCCTGCACACATGACATGGTGTTTATGCCTACTGCAGGAAGACATGCTATGCCCTGGTTCAAAGCAAAAGTTTAATAGTACACTCCATCTGGCAGAGAGAATTGAATAAAGCACTGCTTAGCATCATGAGACTGCTCTGCTTTGACTCAGTCCCAGGTGCACTAAAACCAGATTTATTGGCCTCTGAAGCCATGGTTCATTCAAATCCCACTTTCAAAGCACACAGCAGGCAAGCACATGTTGCTCGACAGTGCCTCTTGGATCATACACCTTCAAATTGACTAATCAGGTCTCATGTCAAGTAACAGTCCTCAGTGAAGGTACTCTGGAGGATTTGGTTTACCTGTTGGTATAGCTTTTGAAAGCCTGCTAGCTCCTCTTACTCTTGCTCAGCTCATTTCTGAAAATACACTATGTTCTCTATTTCTTCTGTATCCCTCCAGACATGGAGATTGATGCATTACTGCTGTCAAAGCCTAGAGGATCCATGGTGGTGGCAAATATCACAGATACATCCTTTGTACAGAAAGCTTTTTACCCATTTGTCACCTTCTCACTGCATGCCATCTTAAAACCCAAATCAGAGGAGGCACAGACTGATTGAAAAGTAGCTGCTCCTTGTCTAAGGAGTAACTGCTTCTCCTCTGGAGAGCTGGATTGCTGAAGTAGGCACTGAAGGCAGCCTTTGCAATTCTGATCATCTCATAAAGGGCTGAGCAGGGAATCAGAGATACAAGAAAGCTAAAAGGAAGCTGAGGCAAGCATCTGTCCATCTCCAGGACATGTGAATTCACTCCTGACTGCAGCTGTTCCAGCTGCAGAGGCTATGCTGTCTCTCCACCTAACTCACAATTTCTCTAACATTTCTGCTAACATGAGCTGCACTGGTGTACACCTGCTACTAGAGTTTTTATGGTAACCAACCTCATTTTGATTTAAATGGATTAAAGAATGATCATAGGAAAAGCAGAGCTGGCAGTTCCAAAAAAAGTAGTAACAGGGACTAGTAATGTCTTTCACTGATGCATAACAGTACTGATAGTATTTCATGATGGAAAAAAAATCACTGTACTTGCCCTCAAGATAAATTTGTTTCCAGACTGAATAAATTGTTAGTGTTCCACTGTAAAGAAGCAGAATTGTTACCCAGTGTTGAGGTTTTGCTTCTAAGAAGGCATCCTTGTCAGTGGTGATTTCCTGATGTTGACAGAAAGCAGAGCACTGACAAAAAAAAAGACAAAACAGCTTTAGGAGTCAGGTCAAAGAAAAGTGGTAGCATTGGACATTTCTCTGATAACTACACTGACAGAATATTTTTGTATCTCATGAAGGATGTCCATATAAACACAGAAATGGACTGAAGCATGGATAACCTTGTTACACATATTGAGAGTATCCAGGTCCAAAAACAGCTGGTGGAAAACTTTTTCAGCTCTGGTAGTACCTGTGTCAGTTCAGGTGGGACAGCAGATCTCATTCTATCAAAACCAGATTACTTCTTGGCTAATCTGATCTCCTTCCATCTTCTGGGACAAGATAATTCAGTGGATTTCTTATTAAATTCAATACTTGGGATCTAGTAATGCCTTTGCTAAGCCTACACTGTGATCATAAACCCAGGCTTGGAATTTGGTGGGACAGGACCCCAACACTGTTGACAGAGTACTGAAAGGTAAAACATCAAGATGCTTAACATTAGTGAAAGAACACTAAACTTTAACTTCAAAGACCAACTTGCAATTTTGCATCAATAGTAATCTAATGGTAGACTTGTAGAAGGTGAATCTCCATCAGCCAGAATTTATCTTTTTCTTTAACCACACAATGATAGAAATGGGAAAATGTGTGTTCAAAGTTCAAATCCCATGGTCTTTAAAAGGAGGAAAGTGCTGGATCTGAAACAGGCCAAAAAGTCTACCTCAGCAGGAGATAGGAGGAGGATCAACAAGTGAAATTGCTCTTTTGACAATGAGTATTGCTGAGATGGAAAGCACAAAGTACTGGCTGACAAAAAGAATAATGATGATTAGTCACATGTGTTTTAGATACAAGATGAAGCAGACAGATTTATCCTAGCTGAACAGTAAAACACCCTTGTTATAGGCTATTTCCTTATAAACCTGACTGAACAGTCCCCTCCAGGCTACAGAAATGCTGTACATTAACATTTACTGGAAAGGTTTCTTCCAGTACAAGTAAATGTAACTACTATCCTCCCAAAACTTTAGTAAAAATTGCTATCTGAAAAAAGGAAACATGAACTGCATTGCAATCAGAAGTTACTGGGGAAAAAAGCCTATTCTAGGTGACTACATAGGTATAGGTCTCTGAGAAGACTCCAGAGGTTCCCCTTCCCAAAACTGGGAAAGAAATAGGAATACTGAGTTTGCAGATTGGTCAGCAGCAAGTGCCAAGAACTTTCCAAGGTCCTCAGTTTTATTTTCTGAGGGGACAAAAGACATGGTATTTACTGGTTCTGAAGTCAGCTTCCCTAGGCCAGGGACTACTATTCAGAGCGATTACCAACTACAGGGGTTTTTCTTCAGTCAACGAAGAGAAACAAATGCCACACAAGCATTTTAGCAGCTCTTGCCACAGAGACAATTTATTGTCTCAGAACAATGACCATAAATACAAAATGAAATAATTGATAAATGCTGGGTACAATCTCAGAGGGGGTGGGTGAGGGGGTGGGGGTGTATAACCCCAAAACCTGCTCCTTTGGCATTGTGTCAGCTACTCCCTGAAATATGCTGATTTGGAATGCCTTGCAAGGCTACCACCTCACCTCTTGTGACAGTGGTCTTCCAGCTAAAATGTTTGACTTCACAGTTTCGAGTACAAAATATTTCCTCTGTAAACATGGGCAAGCCAAAGACCACAGACTTCTCATCTCTCACTTTGTATGAGGAATGCAAGGCTCCTTTCTTACCTTACTGATGGGGTAAATTTTGGGGGATAGCATCTGTCTTTGGCTACATGAGGTGCACTGTACCTTCAACTACCAGCTCTTACAAGTGATGGTACCTTGACTCATCGTAAAATGCATAAATAAAAATTCTAGCTCAGAGATAGGAACACTTTTTTTTTTCCTCTTGTGGGTAGCTATTGCAAAGCAACAATTAACCTCAATTAATAGGAAGGGTAAATTTTATAGGGAGAATATGCTGTTCAGGTTCTTAATGAGAGCAGCACTCGGCACTGTTTAATCTGTCTGTAACAGGGAGCTCTGCTGGGGTGAAAATTGGAGTGGCTAAAGCTTAATCCAAGAGTTAAAAAAGGGTTGTTGTTTTCCCCCCCCCCCCCATACAAAAAGCAATTCTTCTAATAAAAGCTACCTAGAAAAGTTCAGAGTCTATTTGGACCCTGAATGCATCACTAGGGCTTAATTACCCTGACCAGCCTCATCTGACACTCCATCCACAGTCTGTCCACTGACCCACTGAAGCTCTGGCAGAAGCCCCTAGCCCTCTTCTGAGCTGTGCAGGTAGGCCTGTCCCCAGCCCTGTCCCCTGATGTGCCTGACCTGAGTGGGCTCCCTGCCTTCCTCGTCTCCAGCCTGCCTTATCACCACACATTTGTGCTATTTCTGACACAGTCATCACATTTCTGCTGATCACTGGGCTGCACCCACAATCTGTCACTGTCACCAACCTCATCCAGCTACTGGAAAACTTTTTCTGCAAACCTTATCTTTGGCAGTAGTGTAAAAATTAAGATATTTTCCAGTGCTTTCATTGTTCTTTCCTCCTATTAAAATATGAAATATTTGAGGTGCAAACTTACACTCTACTGACAAGAATGGTGGAACTAACAAAAAGATCAATTTCACTAAGGCTAAAAACAGTGAAAAATTATTAAATCCTGTATAGAATCGACCCCTTTATGGTTTCCAGAGTTAAGATTAACATTTTTCCAGTAATGAAGTTTCTTTTACATCCCTTGAGATATATTTCATATTCCAGACACAAGAACTATTTCATATGCTTTTCTTAGTGCTATTGCACTTCTAGTAACCTCTTGTTGACTATGCAAAAACAAGGCACTCCATGCATGCTGCTTGGTATCAATTCTATAATTACCACCTAGACCAGCAATATTTACCTACACAGTTCAGTCTTTACACTGTTAATATAGGCTGCTAATAATTTTAATTTACCAATGAATTTTTAGATTTTTTTTTTGCCCAAAGCAGACTATATTGGACAGTGCAGTGTAGGAAAAAAATTGCTCCACTTGAAAAGATTTCAAATTTGATTTGTAAATTTTAGGGGTTTAATTGAAAAATCACCCTATGCATCTGAAATGGCTTTATTCATATTTGTATGTAACCTGGATTTTTAGCTGTATACTCTGGAAAGGAGTTACATTACATTATATTATATTTCAGTCATACAACAGGCTCAATAGGAAGGGGGGAGGACAAACACAAGTACCTGATCAGATGGCTGTCAGCCTGGGAATGTCCTCATCTAACCTAAACAGAAAGGTACAGCAGATCTGAACAAGAGTCTGGGTAAGATGAAAGATCTTCAAAACCAAGAGGATACATATAATTGTCTTATTATGTATTCCCAAGGTATGGTTTTATATACAGTTTAAGTCACTATAAACCCATACTGCTGCTGAAAGCCAGTTCTGTACCCTTGCTTCCCACTCCATCCCAGTTACATACCCATCCCTACTGGAAAAAGTGTTCTCTACAGCCACAGTGATCCATACTGAGGTTAAAACTAACCACTTTTGTCAGGTTAGATTTCAGGGCTGGCTTAAAGCATATGTGAAACTATGGCCTCATTAATCAGTAAATGTTATCTAATTACCAGAAGTCACAAGGGATGACCCTGCTGCTGTAACATTTCACAGCTTCCATTCTCAAACTTTTTGGGTTGCGTTCTCCCGTTTCATCGAGCTTGTGACCCAAATACTAGCACACATGAACAAATTCCTACCACCCTTGAGACCCACTTTGTATCTGCAATGGTCCCTGGCTCATAAATTACTGCTGCACTGCACAGCAAAAAGTCCTTAATAGAAGTTTCTCACCTGATTCTGCAGACTTTGCCTCACAAGCACCTTATCCCACCTGGTGTCAGGAGGCAGAGGAAGATGTAGCTTCAGGCTGGGGAGATTCTAACAAATCCTTCCTCCTCCAGGCCCCTATTGTAAAGCTGTTGCCTGATCCCTGCTACAGACAGTACAGTGTCAGCCTAGGAGATGTCTTTGTTTCCCACTTTGGAAATGTGTTTCATTCAGGATTTCAGAAAATAAAACCATTTCATTGCAGCTAAATTAGATATCTTGATTTGTTTCTGTGACAGCCTACCGGTGTTATACACAACAAGCATACATACTGCAGAGAAGAAAAAGCTTTGCTTCTGGACTACTTATGAAAGAACACAGGGCTTCTACAAGCTCTTATCACCAACCCAGCAGAGCTGGGCTAACAATAGCACACTTTCTCCTAGAACAATTTACTGTATCCATTTTTTTTTCCTCCAAGAAAGCAACTATTCTGAAAGGTTATAGATTATAGTATGCATTTTAAATAGCTGAAACTAAATGAAGTAGAAATATTATCTACTTCCATGAGAAAATCTCCATGATTTCCCTTGAGCTCCCCTTTTGTGTTTAGTCTAGACTATCATAATAGACTTGACAATTATTTTTATTACATAACTTCGAAAAACAGACTCTCATAGAATTTGGTTGTTAGAAAAATTCTGCTCTGAATAAGATAGGACAATGTGTGGCTTTTAAAAAAAATATCATGAATTCCTCTATTGTTGGTTTGCTTTCAAACTCGATTTCTCAGTCTAAAAAAGCTAAAGCCATTAAATATCTTTTAGACTGTGCCAGACAGCAATATCTATAGGAAGATTTCCCTTTCCTAAGGAAGTAGTGGAACTCCTCATGCAGGTAAAAATAGAATTTGGCCTTAAATGGCCATTCCAAATGATAGGAAAGTGATCACCCCAAACCAACACTGAATAAAATCTGTAGTCACCAGTTCCTCAAGCTACTCGATTAAAGAGACACATCAAAGCCATATGTTCTCCTAGACACAGTTAAAAGTTCTGAAGAACTTTTTTCATTCTCTCTCGTTAGTTACTGCTACAGGCAGGATATAATTCATACTGCTCCGAGGAATTAGGTGTAATAAATATTTGTAAAGGAATTTTCTTGCATTCAGGGCCATGGCACTATGCTATTTATTGAAGAAGTGTCCTCACTGTGCCTCAACTAGAAAGGAGAGACAGGCAGCTTTACATGACATGCTGTATCTCTGTATTAAAAATAAGGTTGCTTTAGATGTGGTTTCTGCTAAGTACCTTTATATTAAACTATTTTTGGTGCTGTCTTGACTTCCTCCACATTTCAACCTCCTGGACTACCTCTGTGTACTGTTTTACAGTTGGAAAGGCTAAAAAACCTTTGATGGTGTTAAATGGAACAGAGATTCCTGCTAATGGATTATTGATCATGCTTGAGCGATCTATTGAGTATCACACGCAGAATGCCCTCCTTCCCTTCAGGTTTAAGAACACAATACATTAAAAATATTAACATTACATGCTAATTATTTTCATGATAGTAAGTATTAAGCTGGGAGGTAGATCTCTGCTGTAAGAGGAGGTGGCAACTCTATTGTTTTAACCACAGATTTTACGGGGTATTTTATCAAGCTCATAGAAGTCCTTTTACAAAAAAAAAAAAAAAAAAAACAAAAAAAACCACCAGTATAAAAATTCTTCATTATTCTGCCATAACCACAAGCTTGTTTGGCTGAAAGACTTCACACAATTTTCAACCTCCCTGCAACCTTAAAGCTAGCAATTTTAAACAAAACAAGGATTAAATGCTTAGCAGATGAAAACCATAATTTTATTTCGTGTACATTGTCCTAGAATTTTTGTTTCATTTTTATAGATTGCATACCTATATGCAACTCAAAACCAAGAATCAGAACCCAAAGTCCTTTTCCATCTACAGTCTACAATGTATTAGATTTGGGTTTAAGGCTAATTGCAGTTATGTGGTACTTAGCTTAAATCATACTGCAATTTATTTCCTATAGCTGTACTCACAAATTCCAGCATTTTAGTCTTATTTTGTAAAAAAATCACTTCTCAGAAACAATTTGTGAAACAGGCTGGTCAGAAAACAGTCTCTTCATATAAAATCTTGGTAAAGGAAAAAAAAATCAGACTAGAGAGCCTACAAATACATAAGTTTTTCAACTAAGTTTGCAATGAGGTTAAAACAGTTAAAGGCACACCAGGTTTGCATCTGTAGAGCCCTGTCATACTGTGTTAGTCTAGGCTTTCATTCTGATCCAGACAGTTCACTGGAATACTCACAGGAGAACACATGCTTCCAATTACCAATTTTCTCTGTGCAGGCAGCTCTTAAGACCTGCATTTCCCAAATTAGTGAAATCTAATTCCCCTGTAAGGAAACACATCCAGCCATCTCTCCTGTGGTCCCATAAGGAAAGATGAAACCATAGAAGGCTTGGCCATCAGCATGTACTAGTTGGCCGTCTATACCTGCTAGCACCTTCTTGGCAGGTTTCACATTTTGGGAAGTAGCTGTAGTTATTTTGACATAATGCTTTCTTACAGGGAGAAGTCAACTTTTGACATGGAAGGTGTCACTGACATCCCCCTTGGAAGCGTGGTGACCTCTGTCACAAAAGGAATGTGTGGCAGCTTCTGTTACAGTACTGTTAACCACACACAGCACAAGGTTCACACCATGTCTCCTCCTCTTTAACTCTTTCTGTGAAGGACTTGAACTCTCCTTGCCCACAGGCCACCCTAAACCAACAGCAAGCTTTTGCTCCCAAGTTTCTGGAAGACTATCTTTTTCTTCTTGTAGAGATGTGCCTGGTCATTAGGTATAACAACAGATCATGAAGGAATCTGGTCTGCCACAGAACTTTGCACTGATGGGAGCACTGACACCCTCTAACCTACAGTTCATTTGGAGGAGGACACTTCCAACAAGTTCAGACCACAATACTTCCATCTGCTTTGGGGTAGGATGATTTGGGTCTCGGTCCTTTTTAGTCTGGCATGACAAAACTACACTGCCTACAAAATAAATTGCTACAATAAATTGTACCTGGACACAGAAGCAGAGCTCACAGGGATGCTCCCTTGAACAAAAGCTGTTCAGAGGGTTCTCACAAGAGAAAGGGGACATGGCCTGGAAAGGGCCAACCACAAAGGAGCATGATCAAAGACTAAGTTTAGTCACAGACATGACAGAAAACCCCACCATTTGAAAAAAATAGCTTGCCAAAGGCTGAGCGTTAATTTATGGTGGACTGAAAAAGAGTTGAGTGAAAAGACAGTAAAACTTAGAACACACAAAAAAAAAATCTCTAAATCAAGGAGTCCACTGTGAAACCCTGAAAAAAAATAATCAAGAGCCTTAACAAATTGAATCAAGACTGCCTACACATTAATCATTTACAGCAGATACACTGAGGAAGCTACAAGCTCAACTTTACAAAACTTGGGAAGAATGTTAGAGCTTTCACTTCAGCACAGAGTGTTATTTGCCTAAAGCAGAAAGCTGTAGTTACCTACAAATTGTTTCTTATTATCACCACTCCAAGAAAAGCCTAAACATCTATTTGGTTTCTACTTCTTTCCTTTTTCTACCCATTTCTTTACCCAGCACATACACACACAAAATAGCTTATTGATTTCCAAAATGAGCAAGCTAAAGAAACTTGTATTGGAATTACAGCCCTATGTCCATTGCTTGGCAAATTTATTTTAATCTCACAGAACATTCAATACAGAACTGGGAAAGTGTCCTGAAATAAGGATAGCTGAGTTGCAAGCATAACAGTATGGAAAGTAAAGACAATACATTTAAAACATGTGGAACTGTTTTGGATTTAAGCTCAGTTATAATACTAGGACTGGACCAAGATAAATCAAAGCTATTCAGCAATCTCACTGAAGGTATAACCTGTATTTTATCCTGATGCTGATATGTTTATGAATTTGGTAGCCACAAAATCCATTGATTGTCATGAAAGTGACATCCACCACAGTCCTATTAACATCCTTGCATTCATATCCTGTGATCCATGACCCCAGTTACACGAAGATGCAAGAGACTGTCCTTCCAGACAGGGAGTTACTGTTACCTGTAGATATCAAGTGTTTTTTTCAGATATTCCTTCCTCTCTGTGGCCACAAATCAGAGAAATGACTGAAAGACATGTATGGTAAAACTAAGGAAGCAGAGACAAATGGAAAGCAGATTAGCATAGACAGAGAAAAATCAGTATTATACAGTCATGAAGCATTGAAAAGATAGCATAAAGAACTGTAAAGTTTTGAAGCAGGGTTACCATAAACCCACAAAATTATAGAGCTGACAGAGCTTCATCAGTCTTACAAACATGAAAAATGTATTGAAGAAAACAATCATCTTTGGTGTGTCTACTCCTAAATTGCAATCTGAAGTTATTTACTTATGAGAGAGAAAAGATTGTCTCAAAGGTTAAAGATAGTACTCAATAGCAAGTAATACCTTAAATCAGTATGTTACCACAATTAAGTATTAGCAGTTCCATTTTAAATAGAAAGTGGACTTAAGTCATAGACAATTGGCCAGAGGCAATTGTTACATCTAATACCATGAAAAGTTTATTGGGTAGAATCAATATTTTATGCCAATGGCATTGAGAGCACTGAACACTGTGGACTATTTTATCTCAGATTCCAAAACCACCTTTACAGTTTGATTTTTATTTTAGAAGACAAACCCTACTAACTACCTTTTTGTAATCCTTAAGGTGCTGTAAAAGTTGCAATAGGCTAGACCAAAAAACAAGGCTAGAGAAATAAGTAGATAAGCCAAAAAAAACCCATCACTTTTAGAACCTGTGAATGTTTCAACTTTAGTTTTACCTCTTTGCATGATTTTATTAACATGTCTTTATATCAGCCACTTTTAGCACAATTAGAAGTTGGACAATACAAAGACTTCTCTTAAGTCACTGAGTATTACTTCATATAAATTTTGCTTTTGCATTATACATTTCTCTCACTGCGTTCACTTACGTATTTACATCCTGAATTCCACTTTAAAGGTTGTCAGTAAAAATTATGTAAACTCACCTATTCAAAGGACCTGACTGGTGGAAAAGTTTCTTATCTTTCCCTTTCCCTCCTGACCACATTCAGGAGTTGGTGTTATGCACATGGATATGGTGAGAAAGATCTGGCTAGTGAAAGAATCCCATTATCAGTAAAACACCATGAAGATTACATCCTGAAAAGACTGCAGAGAATTTCTCCCTTGTAATGCTTACAGTGTTTTTTTTTCCCCCACTGATCTGTTTGGTTCCTCCTTAGATACTGTTTTTCACAGTTTTGTGCAAACTGTAAAAAGTTATTTTACAGTTTTAAGTTTAATGACTAATCCTTACAGTTCATGATCTTAAAATTTCCATCAGTAGTGTTTACAGTTCATAGCTTTAGGAAGTTTATTGATGAATATGTCCCCACCTGCTTTTTCCTCAGCCACATTTTATATATTTCATACCTTTACTCTTCTTAACTTAATTACTGATGATCTCCAAAACTGTACCCATCTGTTTACAAGGTACTGATAATGATATGCCCAGGCTTAGCTGAAATATTCTGAGTGGTCTCAAAATTACTTTAAGGCAGCCACTACCTTGCTGCTGTCCAAAGAGACACCCACAGATACTCCCTAATTATATTGTCCTTTCCTCTGCCCTGTCACTGAGCAAAAGCACATCTAATTTGCTCTCCACTTTCTCCCTCCTCTATTGCTGATTTCCAAGTTTCCCCTCGTACTCAATCTCTCATTTTTTCCAAGGACACATCAGTTCATATTTTTTCCTCGCTACTCAGTTTCATTCAATTTCCTGTTTCCAAGATTTTTAGATTATATTATATTATTCCTTCCTACTCAGTGTAACATCTAATTGAAGATCATCTGGAAATGCTGTTGAATATTCTTATTACAGCCTCTCTGAAATCATTGATCAGGGACATTCATCAAAATAGACAAGTTGCTTTCTTCCATACAAGAATAAATGAAACTAAATGCGCAATTAGCTTGGCCAAACTTAGACAGCAAAGGTAGAGTCAAACAAGAGTCATGAAAGAATAGAACATGCACATTAGAAACTCTCCCAAAAGAAAACAGAACAATTAAGAACAGCAGCAGACCCACAATGAGAAGACAGATGCTTAGGCAGGATTAGTTCTGCTGTTTCTAGAATGACATGACATGACAGTGTGAGGACAGAGCAAGTTCTCTACAGTCCTGTCATTAACCAAACATATTTCCTGGTCCCATCACGTCAACACTCCTAGAACTAAGTTGGACAGCTGCATGAGAAAGTGGGAATTATGAGGCATCTGCCTTCGGGACAAGCTTTTGCAAAAGACAGCAAATGGTAAAGTAAAAATTCTGCAGTCATTACACCCCAACCCCCCTCCCAATGAATGGTTTGGGGAGAGGACCTTTACTGAAGAATGAGGTAGAGGCCGAAGCTGTTTACAATGACACTCCTGACATTAACAGATTGGTTTAGTTGTGTGTTGCCCAGACATCCTTGGAAATTTACAGCTGGCAATTTCCTCCGAATGCCTCATTCCTTTCACTTCAGCCTCACTCAACACCTGCCTTCTTTCCCTTTAGCTTATTTTCCTTAGCTGTATTTTTCCTCCCTTGCCCCATCTGTTTACTAATCTTTATTCACCCAGTAAAGAAATTATGACACTAAGTTTACTGTTTTCTCTGATTTGTAGGACTCCTCCTGCTTTCAGAGCACCAGCTTGCTATGTGCACACCACCTAGTGCTAGTACACCACCCAAGGAAATACTCCTGTTTCTGAAGAGCTTCAGGAGACCCCATTAACCATAGCTGAAGAGGATCTGTTAAATTGCTGAAGAAAATTTACAGGAAGGCTGTTCAAAAACCCCAAAGCATTCAATAGTAAAAAAAATCATGACATTACATGGAATTATTTCCACACACTTCATTTTTCCGTTTGCAAAGGAAGAGCACAGCTAAAGATTCTTATTAATTGCACTCTGTTACATTTCTTCCTCTGCCTAGGGAGTAGTATCAGTGAGAGTGGCCTACATTCATAAAGACTGAAAAAAAAAAAGAAATCAGCTCAAAGCACCCAAATTTGAGACACTAAAGCAACAAAGGTTTGAATCGATGTGAAAGATCAGTCTATTAGATCTGTAAATGCTTCTCCAATATGACTCCATGACATAATTAGCAGTTGTAGGGTACAAGACAGTTAATCGTTTCAGCATATATTTAATATGCCACAAAACATTCCTGACAGTATTTATTAAAATAAAACTTATTGATGTCTATCAAATAAAGAAAACCATTTGATCACAGCAGGAGTTTTTACACTGTGTTCAAAGAGACCAAAAGTAAGCAACATCTTCAAATACAAAAATATTAAAAAAAATTACAAGTACTAATACAGAATTTCAAGTATTTTCAAACCACTGAGGTTGGAAGGGACCTTAGGACATCTCTGGTTCAAGCTCCTACTCAAAGATCAACAAAATCTCATGGCACCAGTGTGTTTAATCATCTTCACAGTGAAGAACAGCCTCCTCATCTCCAGTGGGGAGAGTACTTCACTGTGTACCTGTTGTCTCTGGGTGTCCTACCACACTGTCAATAATACTATTCCTGATAAGCTCAATTTAGGTACTGGGGGTGCCAGCAAGTCTCCCCTCACCTCTCTCTCTTCCAGGCTGCAGAAGAACAGCTCCCTCACTCCCTCCTCCATCTTGGTAGCTGGCCTCTGCTGGACTTGCGGAGTTTTCAACATCTTTCTTGTACTCATGGAGTAAAAATCAGGCATAGCTTTCCAGATGCAGCTAATGAGTGTCAAGCAGAGAGGAATAATCTCCTCCCTTGATCTACTGGTTATGCTCCTGCTGATACAGCCTAGTATGCAGTTAGCTTTTATCACTATCAGGGCACGCTGCTGACCTGAAACCCAAGCAAATTTTCCTATTGATTTCAGCAAGGCCTAAATACCAGACTGAACATCTAATAAAGGAGCCAACGGACAGGGAATAGTGGTAACAAAACAGCAAGCATAAGCTTACAGCTACCACCAATAGTATTTGTGTCTGAAAAGTGGAGATCCAGATCCACTCATCCTGTTAAAACAGTCGGTTTTTTATGTGACTGCCCTCAGCTTCTGAACCAGCCTTCACCCAGCTCCTTATAGGGGAGAGATGAGCCAAGTATTCTATTTCCTCATACTACAGCATGTTCAGCCACAGCTTGCATAAAGATAGGAGGATCATTCTGATAAAATATTCAGGTATGTTATTTGAGATAAGCAGAGCCAGTAATACTGCTTCCTGCTACAAAAAAAAGCTAGGCACTATCCCACTACTCAAGCACAGGATTTAGGTAACAAACTTGCAAAACTAAGTCCTGTTGCATTTATTACTATTGCAATTTATTAAACCCTCATTTCTTTCCAAGAGCTAATGAAGATGTGAAAAGCTACATTGGCTCTCCCATCTTAAACAGAAACAGTTAACATGCAGTTTCACAAACCAGTTTCAAGGATTTAAAGTCTTTATCCTGAAAAAACAAAGCAACAACAAAAAAACAGAAGAAAATGAACAGAAGTTTCAGCATAAGCTAAAGGAGTTAAAAAGCATCCGACTTTTTGGTTTGTTCCATCAGTTTGTTTTGAACACCAGGGCTAGCTAGAACATCAAAACACAGAGACACTGTTTATTCTAAGTGCTAGAGCTACAGCCCTGTTTTTAACCCATCAACAGCCTGCTATATCTGTTTTAACTAAATCACTTTCAAATGGAATCCCATCGACTACAACGCTATCTTCAATTGTAAGTGACACTACAAAACCTACAGATTTGTTAATTTTTAGAGCAGCCAACCCACCAGAACAAGAGAGAGAAGGTGAGTTAAAGCACTTTCTTATCATACTGACAAGAGATGTTAAAGGATGCAGTTACTTTTATGCATGATGAAAAAAGTGTTCATATTCCAGCTCCTGAAACCCTTAAATGTTACAAAAATTTTCCCAAGAGACTTGACTTACGAATTAAGCACAGGAAAAGCCAAAACAACACACAAGCAGCCCTCTGCTGTGACTGCTTTAAGACAACTGTTGCTGGGAAGAAAAAGTCTCAAAGTTATGATTTCCACTTATAAAGAACAAAACAACAACTAATTTGTGAGCTTGCTGACTACAGAGACATCATATAAATGTGGGCCACAAAGCTTCTACAAACACCTCCTTGAACTACGGTGAGCTCAGATGAAACAACTTTCAGTCACACCTCCTTCAGCCCCCCACCTCTCCACTATGCTGGTAGCGGGGCTATTTCTGCAGTAATACACAGAGGACCTAATTTGGGATCACATCATATAAATGTGGGCCACAAAGCTTCTACAACCCCCTCCTTGAACTACGGTGAGCTCAGATGAAACAACTTTCAGTCACACCTCCTTCAGCCCCCCACCTCTCCACTATGCTGGTAGCAGGGCTATTTCTGCAGTAATACATCACAGAGGACCTAACTTGGGATCACAGGGTCTTGCACCTCCACAGCTTCTGCCTGGAACATGTAGAAGTATGTGGATACAAGCGTTACTTCATTGCCATCCTAGAACACTGTGGAAAGCAACCACCCAACAACCAGAGTTCTTGTTATCAGAACAGTGTATGGATATGTAATTGTAGTTTATTGAATCCTAGAACGCTGTGGAAAGCAACCACCCAACAACTAGAGTTCTTGTTATCAGAACAGTGTATGGACACGTAATTGTAGTTTATTTATTGAAGTATGTTGTGATTTGCATACTACTAGAAATCTTTCTGGGATTACTACAGAAGCCTAACCTTAAATTGTGACAATTCACAGAAGGAATAGATTAAAAAAAATAAGGAAAAAATACAGCTTTTGAGCACAATCCAGCAGTTTCACAGCTGAACACACTATGTGTAAAGGTAGAAAGCTAACAGACTAAAAAAAACAAAACAAAACAAAACAAACAACCAAGTTTCCTTTTTGTGACTTAGTAGCAACAGCACAATCCTTGACTCTGGAATTCCCTTCTTCTAGGACACAAACCTAACACCAATGGTAACTTAGTAGTGACCTTTATTTATATCAGTTGAACTTTTCAGCACAATCATGACCCATGTCCTGCAGGATTACTGTCAGGGAAGGCAGCTACACTGAAGCTAATTTTCCTATATAAAAGGAGCCTGGTGTTTCTAGGCTAAGCTTTAATTTATTGATTGAGCTTTGACAGACTTTCTCCTTGGTGATGCTCTAGGAGTGAGGAAGTGCCTGTTGAAATGGCAAACACATGACACCACTGCTCAATACCCAGTATTAATTAGGTAAAATGTCCTCTTTTTGTGAACTGTGATCTCAAAAGCAGCCACAGCTAAAGAAAAACACACTGGGGGAACAAGAACCTTCTGAGAGGGTACCATTCTTCAGTTCAATTCTGAGCTGCTGCAAACACTTTGCAGTGTTGTAGTTTCACATAGTATTGTGGAACCAGAGCTTAGCTCATTTAACATAATGCTCCCAGCATTAATGTATACAAACCTGTTAATGGACTCTTGATCAAGTTACTGCCCACTTAAACCTTAAACTCTTTTGCAGAAGCTAATTGATTTTTAAAGAGGAATGAAACTTTATTTAAAGGTAAACTTTAAGATATTACCAGCAAGTGCTCCAAACATTATATACACAGCTACCATGTATAATGGAATGAAAATTATGTGAGTTATAGATAATTCTCCTGATAAGGTTGCCAGAGTTCTCTGATAAAACTTAAATGTTCATGTAGGAAAAGTAAAGAAAAAGCTTTATTAAGCTGGTGCTGTAATTATCTCTCACCTTAAGAAAACAAATATAGATATTTTGTGCCAACAACAACAAAATCTTATAAGATAATAAAAAGTATAAAAAGAAAATAAGGAAGATTTTAGACACACCTTGGACAACTGATGGTTCTAATGCCATGGAACGCTATGCTGGCATTCGTAGTGTACAGAATGATCCCAAAGTCCTGTTCCACATCCTCTTTTTCCTCTTCCCAAACAGTGCCTCACAAACAGTGTCTCACCCTGCCTGTTGTAATCCCAAACATGGCACACTGTTTCTTTCTGTACTCCCTCCATTCAGTTTTGTTGCAGATGTTCAACAAAGCTACAAAGAACTTAGCCTAGCAGGTTCAACCAAAAGCTTCTTAGAGCCTCTAGATGAAAAGCCAACAGTAATTGAGAGGTTTATATTTCTTATGCCAGGAGCTCAAACAATTACCAGGGCAGATGATGTAAAACCATAATTGATAAAGAAATTATACATGTTGATACAGGAGCACAAATCTTGCTTTCTCACTCCACCTTGCAATTCACTTTTCTAACTTCTATTATAAATAGCTCAACACCCATGAATCAAATGGATTATTTTTGTTAATTAACTTTTTTTGTCTATTAACATGATTTTATTTCACAAGCTGATATACTTCACAGCATAAGAAAGTACTTTGGTGAACAACGCTGAGGGGAAAAAATAACCTCTCTATGTCCCACTAACTGCTCCAGAGTAGGCTGTGGAATTGCTAAGGACAATTCAAACCTTCTCCAGAAGAACAGTACTAGAAATTGCAGATCTTAGCTGTTCTTCCATTTTGAAAACAAATAAACCAAACAACAAAAAACGTCTCCTTTGAAAACCAAACGAAACCCACTACACTGTAAAATCCCATGAAAGGAAATATTTTGCCCACTTTCTCAAAGACAACTTCAGGCTGCATGTTTCATTTCAGGAAAGAATTAGGACAACGTGGAATAACTCTGGTTTTCTGAGCAAAACTCATCATTTAAAAAAAAAAAATTTCTTTGTGAAGTTTCAAGCTGAACACTTACAAGAAAGCACTGTTCTGTTTTTTCTTTTAAACTGTACTTAAGCATCAGCTTCCCTCCCACACACCTGACACTGGTGAATACCACCTGGCAGTGCTATGGAGTAAGTTCTCTTTGGATACAACCAAGAGGACATGTTACTCTACAAATCAAGAGCATCACTTCCAGGACAAGTTTCACTGACAGTGTATTCCTGTCCCAAAAGCGTAACTAAAGGGCAAGTTCTGTGTCCAAGTGATGAAAACTACAAAGCTTGTTCCTAAAAGGACATTTAAATACTTTGTAATATTATCCTCCTCATACAAATTTACCATTTTATTAAGTTTTCTGTATGTTTTCTTATCGGAAAAAAAGAAAATAAGGCTTGAAGAAATGCATACAGAGGTACCAAGTACCTTCATTGCATAGTTTTTCCATATGAAAGTTGGTAAGGGCATGCTCCCACTCCTTTAGGTAGTGATGAGACAATGCAGCCACAGACAGCCTGTTGGGTCTGCACCACCACTGAAAAGACAGTCTGCCCTGAAATCACCCCTGCTCACATCTGGTAGATGGGCATTCCTCACATGGTTCAAGATTTGTCCTGTCTTTGGGCAAACCAGCCTCGCATGGCTGCCTGGCCCAGCTTGGAAGACAACTGTGAGGGACTAAGACCTCAGCTGCTGCAGCAGGCTGGACATCCCATCCTCGGAGGCACCGCTGCAGAAGAGACAGACACACCACCCTGACAACCTGCACAGGTCTCAGCGGAGGGAGCGGGACAGGGCTCACCATTCCCTCGCTCACCGCTCCAGCCCAGAGAAGGAGCCCCGTGAGGCGAAGCAAGGCCCG
>NW_008592071.1:0-1665 GCF_000691845.1 Merops nubicus | reverse complement strand
CCTGCCCGGGGGTCATGGGGGGGGTGGCGGGCACCGAGCTGCCCCGCGGCAACGTCAGTGCCAACCAGAGCGCCGCCGACCCCACGGCGTCGCGGGACGTGTGGATGGTGGGCATGGGGATCCTCATGTCGGCGATCGTGCTGGCCATCGTCTTCGGCAACGTGCTGGTGATCACCGCCATCGCCCGCTTCCAGCGCCTCCAGACCGTCACCAACTACTTCATCACCTCGCTGGCCTGCGCTGACCTGGTCATGGGGCTGACCGTGGTGCCCTTCGGCGCCAGCCACATCATCATGGAGACGTGGACGTTTGGGAACTTCTGGTGCGAGTTCTGGACTTCCTTGGATGTGCTCTGTGTCACGGCCAGTATTGAGACCCTCTGCGTCATTGCCGTGGACCGGTACTTTGCCATCACCTCCCCTTTCAAGTACCAGAGCCTGCTGACGAAGAGCAAGGCACGTGTGGTCATCCTTGTGGTGTGGGTGGTCTCAGCCCTCACCTCCTTCTTGCCCATCCAAATGCACTGGTACCGGGCAGACCGTGCCGAGGCCATCCAGTGCTACGAGAAGGACACGTGTTGTGACTTCTTCACCAACCAAGCCTATGCCATCGCATCCTCCATCATCTCCTTCTACCTGCCGCTCGTGGTCATGGTGTTCGTGTATGCCAGGGTCTTCCAGGTTGCCAAGAAGCAGTTGCAGAAGATAGACAGGAGCGAGGGGAGGTTTCACGCCCAGAACAAGGAGCAGGAGCAGAAAGGGGGAGCTGGGCACCGGCGGTCCTCCAAGTTCTTCTTAAAGGAGCACAAGGCCCTCAAAACCCTGGGCATCATCATGGGCACCTTCACGCTGTGCTGGCTGCCCTTCTTCATCGTCAACATCGTGCACGTCATCCAGGATGACATCATACCCAAGTATGTGTACATCCTCTTGAACTGGTTGGGCTATGTCAACTCTGCCTTCAACCCTTTGATCTACTGCCGGAGCCCGGACTTCAGGTACGCCTTCCAGGAGCTCCTGTGCCTCCGCAGGTCCGCCCTGAAGATGTATGCCAATGGCTACTCAAACAGCAATGGCAAGAGCGACTACAATGAGGAGGACAACAGCTACCCCCTGGCATCGGATAGAACCTGCGATCTGCTCTGCGAAGAGGGATCCTTCCCTCAGCCCGAGGACTTTTTGCGCTGCAAAGGTACCGTGCCAAGCAGGTAGCCTCGAGACGTGGTGTGCTCTGGCGTGGCACACATCCCTTATAAAAGAGGAGCCTTTCCCTCTAAACCCCCCCGTGATAATAACAACAAAAATGATGATAACGATCGTCTTCTATGGCGCACCTAAAACCCCATGGCTGGGAGAGCCCCCAGACCCGTCAGACCTCCGGTGGACGGGCAGGGGCTGCTCTGTGGGCTGCTTGCAGGCTGCCTGGTCAGGGCCGCTACCGCAGGGCCCTGGAGCAGGACAGGGGGTGTGGGGAGTCCAAGGCTGTGCACAAAGCTCTTCCCCGGAGGGACTTCCTGGCCGTGGCCGGTGTTGAACTACCTCATGACCTTACTGTTAGCAGCCTCAAAGCCTTCCCGGTTCGCTTCTCGTAACCGAGCCGGTGGCCGTGGAACCCCTCGGGCAGTGCTGCCGCCGTTGTCCAGCCCGGGAGCCTGTGGGGGCCCGG
>NW_008592070.1:0-2258 GCF_000691845.1 Merops nubicus | reverse complement strand
CCACCCTCCTGCCTCCAGTCCCCCCTCCCCCCCGCCTGCTCCCTGTTTCCTCCCTCACTCCCTGCCCACCCAACACCTCAGGGGGACCTGGGCACTGTCCCCTCCCCCAGCCACGGGGACATGCCCCCCACTGACACCCCCCTGCTGTGCCCTGGGTGATGCTGAGCAGGGTGCTGAGCAGGATTCGGCCTCTGAGCTGCTCTCTGCACAGCACCAAAGGGAAAGGCTGCTCCTGAGAGGCTTTTGAGGCTTTTCAGCACCTTGCTCAAGGGCTTTGAGGCTGGGATGGGTGCTGCACCCCAAAAAGGCCATCAAATCCTCCGTGCCTCAGTTTCCCTCCGTGCCTTCAGTTTTATGGGATGAGAGGAAATGGCCTCAAGCTGCCCCAGGGGAGGTTTCAGTTGGATATGAGGCAGAATTTCTCTCCTGGCAGAGTGGTGAGGGGTTGGCCCAGGCTGCCCAGGGAGGTGCTGGAGTCCCCAGCCCTGGAGGGGTTCAAAAAACGAGTAGATGTGGCACATGAGGCTCTGGTCCAGTGGTTGGGGAGATGTTGGGATGGAGGTTGGACTTGATGATCCTAGAGATCCCTTCCAACCAGAGTGATTCTGTGATTCCCTGCCTGCCCACTGAGCATCTTCCCCACTCCTCTTCCTGCAGGCTGTCACACCAGAGGCAGTTAAGACTAAAGCTCAAGCAGGTCAAGGTGCTGCTTTTATCAAAACAGGCAAATGCCACCAGCAGTTGGAGCTGAACTAACCTGGTTTCTTCCATCCCTGTTTCCTGGGGGGTCCAGGTGGGTTCCTGCTCTGCTGGAAGCCCTTTAGCAGCTTTCCAAAAGACAATGATTTTCCTCTCAGGTTCCTTTGACCTCCCACCAGAGCTTCATCCATTTTTTTTCCCCTGTTTTCCCCTGGAGAAGGAGACAAGGGAATGACTTTTATTCTGGCTCTACTCATGCAGAATGAAGGACATCAAAGGAAAGGAGCAGAGGACAGGATGAAGCCATGCAGGAGAAGATCCTTCTCCAGTGGTGTGTCACCCTGCAAGGGCAAGATGCTGTGGGCACTACAGACATGGTTGGGACCAAGAAGCTCATTCATGGGAGAGAAACCACCCAAGGCACCAACCCAGCAAGGGAATCCCAGCGACAGGGGGACCCAGGGAGGAGCTGGGTCAGGGTGGTGCTGAGCCCATGGTCACACCCTGTCCTGCCTGGTGGTCATGGTCATACACGACTGCAGGGACACCCAGAGCCACCTCTCTGCTCTCACAGCCTGGACCAGGGCCAAAGGCCAAGGACAGGAGGATGCCACCAGCCCAGAAGCTCTCTTGTGGAACGTTGTGGATGACCAAACCCAAGCCCTGCCTTTCTGAGGAGTTTCTCTGGCTATCAATCAAGGGGAAACTCCACATCCTCCAGAGCAACCCAGGACTAATTTACCTTCGTCTGAAGGATGCTAATTAAGCCTGTTTAAGAGAAAGTTAACTTTAATTCTGTGACCTAGCTGATAGTAAGAAGCTGCCGAGGAGAGCTGGAAGCAATTGAACTGGTGCCTGGCCAAAGGCCCCGTGGCAGGAGCTGGGAGAGGACATCCCCCTTCTCCTGCATCCCACCTGCCTCAACCCCCAACGGGTGCAGAAGGACCAGACCTGCTCCCACCCAGGCTCAGCAAAAGACTTTTTCCCCCTCAATTTATTGGCAATTTCCCATTCCTCGCCTCCAAAAAAAACCCACAATGAGATGGAAGCAATTTGATTGGCAATAAAAACCAGCTCCAGATCATTAGCAAATCGAAAATCAAGCAAGAACCAACTGTTCTGGGTCAGGCAGCACGTTTGAGGGTGGATTTGGGGCTGTGAGGCACAGCTCGAAGGTTTTAAGGTCAAACTGAAGGAAATTCTTCCCAAGAAAGTTGGGAAGTTGGAGCCGCTCGGTGCCAGAGCTGCCTCCCTGCCAGCTGGCACAGGGGGGCTGTGCCAGCCCCCAGCACCACCCCGGGGGGCTCCAGCCAGCACAGGGACAGGGAGCAGGGCCTCATCCTGTTCCCCTGGGTGCTGCAGGGAGCTCTGAGCTCCCTTTGCTCTGCATTCCCCCCACCCCAGGGCTGCAGGGGAAGCCACCAACCCTGGGGACAGGCGGTGGCAGCAGCTCCTCACCCACCACAGCCCTGGCACCCAGGGCAGGGTCACATCCATCCAGTCAACAAAAAAATCTCCTGGCAGCTCCATCTCTGTTTTTTTTTTCCCCCTTTCCCCCC
>NW_008592069.1:1698-8889 GCF_000691845.1 Merops nubicus | reverse complement strand
CTCTGGCTACACCTGCGTCAGGGGACCTCCGAAAAAATATCTGAGAAAAGAAAAAGACCGTGCGGGAGGGATGTACTCGCAGTCTGCAGAGCAAAAAGGTTTTTCCTGCTTGCGCTGAGGTAGCTCGCAACACGCTCAAGATTGCCACGAGTTGCATTTGGTTTTTTCATTTGTTATTCGTTGTTGGTTTGGGTTGGTTTTTTTTTACAGAACCTCATCAAAACTAGGCATAAAGTCCTAACATGGTAATTTTAAACTCTAAAGCTGTTTTTAGGTCACCAAAGCCAAAAGGAACGTTGTGGAAATCTCAGTCTCTTTAAACTCAGCTATCATTTTGCTGGTCAGTGCTTTGTAGTGAAATACTTAAAATCTCAAAGCACGGGTTTTGGTTTTGTTCACGTCAACATTTCAGCCGTTGTGAGTTTATTTGGCTTATCAGTTGGGAAACCTGGACTTTCAGTCGTTCACTTTTGCATCATCCCTTGGCAAATAGAATTATTGAGAGGGGGAAAAAAAAGAAGGGGTTATATTTCTTCTCAGGAAAAAGAAAAAAGGGCAGAAAACACCAAAAAAAAACCAAGAGAGTGGTCACTCTCATACTAATACTCAATCACAAGTGTTCATGAGGATTTTCTCATCACATGCACATATATCTTCCAAGAAGATTAGTGATCTCTGTGCTGAACAGGTCAGATCTTTTTTTCCCTGAGCAGGAACATGATTATGTTCAAATCTGGAAAAATAGGTACAGCAGCATATCAGAGTTAGACTCAGAACTATCTGAGTAGCTTCTGGGATTTGTTGCATGGTATTTGTTAAATGGCTTAGTGGAAAAAAAAGAGCACAAAAGGATCTCTGCAGATGATTATGAGAAACCTTGTGATAACAAAGAATATTTCCTCAAATGGATTTGGAAAAGAGGAGACAATGAATATAGCACATCAGTCATTTTCCAGATGGAAAGGAGCTCCTGTCTTTCTGGTGACAAGAGAGAGGGTTTTTTTTTTAATCCATTTTTTTACAGAAAAGAACTCTGCCATGGGCCCTGTAATGAGAGGTTGCTCAGAGGAGGGTGGAAATAAGGGAGGCAAAGGAATATATCCTTAGTCTTACAGTGGTTTTTTTATCCCTGCAGCTGAAGAAGGGCCAGATGCTGTTTGTTTCAAAAACCAGACAAAAGACAAAGGGAGGAGCAGCTGTGCTGAGGCCGTGCAGGGCTGTGCTGGTTGCTCAGCACACCACATGGGCCTTGCTGCTGCAGCCACCTCCCCAGAGAGACACTTGGGGCCTTTTTTTAGGACTGTGGAAGCACAAGGAGCAGCAAAAAGGTTTGCTGGGAATAGCACCTAATGTACAGCAAAACCAACCTGTTGCTGCTGTGCTGCCAGCCCAGAGAGAGGAGTTTTTTTTTGTTTTGTGCAGCCCAGCTGGGCAGAGACAGCCCTGCAGACCTGGGTGTTGTGCCCCAAAGGATGCAGCCTCACTGTCCTACTAGTATCAGATAATTAAGATTAAATGAACTTAAAACCTGCATTTCAGTCTTACCCTCCCTTGCCTGCTCTGCGAGATGGTTTCAGAGCCTGGGTGGGCTGCACAACATCTATCAGCAGAAGAGATTAATTATCCTGTGCTGACAGGGCAGGATGAAAGCTCTCTGGGTCCCAGCACAGACTGTGTTACCCCAGGCTTCCTGGGGCTCTGCTCCTGCATCAGGCTCCAGCCCAAATCTGTTCCCCATGGCCAGATCCTTCCCTGACGTGCTGCTCTCCACCTTCCCACATCTCCAGGGAGATGGAGGGTCCCATCCTCACTGTTTCCCAGAGGGGTGGACATGCCTCACCCTGGGCACACCCTATATTTTGACAATCAGTGACTTACCTCCTTAGTCTTCCTTGGAAAATCAGTCCTGCCTGGTGAGGCCACGTGCTGGGGGCTGTAACCCCCATTAGTCTGGGGTGTGACCTCCCACAGCAGAGTTCTGGGCACATCTGGGCTGATATGGCCTCACAAACTGCCCCTTTCCTGCCCCAAACACTTGGCACAGCACTAGATTGTCCCCACTGGAGGGGAATGAATCTTCCCTATGAGCATGTGGTCACTTAAACTGCAGCTGGCAGGACTGTAATGTTGAAAGGAGACTGGAGACTTCCCTTAAGCCACAGATAATCTAAATGCTGAGTTATACAAAATGCAATATTTCATAGAATCAGAGAATTATTGTGGTTGGAAGAGGCCTTTAAGATCACTGAGTCCAACCCTTCCCCAGCACTGCCAGGTCCCCACTGCCCCGTGTCCCTCACCCCACATCTCCACAGCCTGGAAACCCCTCCGGGGGTGGGGACTCCACCACTGCCCTGGGCAGCCTGGGACAGGGCTTGAGAACCCTTTCAGGGAAGAAATGATTCCTCATGTCCAACCTAAACCTCCCCTGGGGCAACCTAAGGCCATTTCCTCTTGCCCTATCACTTGCTCCTGGGGAGAACCAGGTCACCTAATGCAGGTTTTGCATCCCAGGTGGTGGTTCTGTCTCTGCTGATGTTCCCAGTGCTGAGAGGTCTCGCTCTCCAGCTGCACTCTGCTGTCACAGGCAGCTACCTCTCTGGGACCCACTCCATTGCCTTCATCAACTGTCTCAACGAGCAGATTGCCAAGGATATAGCAAGGTACAGACACACTTCCCCTGCTTGTCTGCTTGAATTGCTTGAATGCAGAGGAATAAAGCTTTTCCTTGCCTCTCGAGAGGCTCCCTGTATGTTGCACCCCTACCCAAGCAGTGCTCCCTTCCTCATGTGCTCTCTCTCTGTATCACACATCCACTTGCCAGGAGCTGTGCTTTCTAACAGAAAGCTGACAATCACCTCTGAAGCCAATGCCACAGGAACATCAAGCCAATTCTCAGTTTATTCCACTGACTTTCATGTTCAAGACCCATTTTAAAGCCATGGCCCTAAATCTCGGGGTCCTCAAGGTGTTCTCTGACCTGCCACAGTGTTTCTTCTTCTTTAAAACAACACAGATAACAAAGTCCAGGAGAGGTGTTTATGGAGAGGGAAAAGCACAGCAGACTGCCTTGAAAATAAAAAAAAAGACCAAAGTGGTCCCCAGCAAACACAGAGCAGGGACTTGTGAGGTACCACCTAGAAGCCCACACGCTGCTCACCAGACAAACTTTAGGGTATGAGTGCTTTACCTTTATTTTTTTTTCTCTCTCTTTTAATGTATGAGATAATTTGCATGATATTTTTCATGTAGAGTTTTTTTTCACACATCTGTCAGCCCCTGACTCAATAGATGGTTTGTTCAAAGTACTGAAACCGTGTTGACTGGGAAAATGTTTATGATGGACCATGAAGTTTCCTGCAACACCTCCTGCACTGTTTTCCCTGCTACCCTGCTGCTTGCCAAAAACTCTCCATCTTCTAGAAAGTGTTCCCAAACAGTCGTTCAGGAGCTGACAGGCTACTGAAAGGGATTCTGTGTCACCTTAAATACTGCATCTGTATTAAGAAATTCAAATAGAATAGTAGCTGCCCTGCTTGCTGTCCTCTGAGAGAAGGAGTAACTGTACATGGCTGGTGAAAAGAGCCTCAGTTCCTGAAAATGCTTCATCTAAACAGCTTTGTGACTGTTTTCCACTCTTTGTTCCTTATCTCGCAGCAAAGGGAGAGGAAATTAAATATTCCTCATTCCTAAGGTATATGCACTTTGTTTGTGCATTTACTGGTGGAGTAATTATTCCTTTGTTCTGGAATTTGGATGAATGAGCCATGGTTGTAAAGGATGACACAGGGCTTCTGCATCCGTTTTCCCACACACCTTTTCCCTGTGTTGTCATCTCTGTTTTTCCTTTACTTTGCTCAGTAGAGCACTCACTCCAAGTGGCTCAGTCTCCAGGGAAATTTTCCACTGGTTTTAAGGAAGAGGAGTTCAAGTTCTGTGAAAACAGATTAGCTGCAGGTAGAATTCAATGTCTGGCTTGTTTATTGTGTCAGTTCTAATCCAGTTTATCTGGAGTACTATTAATTTAAAATCCTCAGACTAAGCCCTAAAGCCCACACAGGAGATCTGGCCTCTCCCCTGGCCTTGCTGGGAGGAGCTGACCCCTTTGGGCTGGATGGTTTTGCTCCTGCACCCCAGATAACTCACCTAACACCCGAGCAGCCTGTCAGCCTCTGCTTCTGCCTTTCATTTGTGCATATCATTTCCTTTGCTTTTCTGCTTATTAATATTTCATCTGTCTCAATTCAGAGCCCATTGGGAGGCAGGGACAAAGAAACACACATTAAGTACCCAACCCAAAGATATCATGTATTATGCAGACGTTTTCCACGGATCACATTCAGCTTCTTCCAACCCTCCCTGTCCCCATGGTGGGCACGTGCTTCCACTCAGCTTGTTACAGCAAAGTTCAGGGTCTCAGTTAGGATCATGGTTTATTGGGACAGGGCAGAAGCAATTAGAAGGTACTCACCCAAATCAAAAGATTCCTGTGCTGAAGTGACTTGGAAGCTGCAGGCAGCCAAACCAAAGTGATTTGTGCCATGTGTTTGGCATGACAGGCTCAGTGGGGACGTCTCCCTCATGCTGCTGCAGTTCGTTGGTCCACAGATTAACTCAAGATGCTCTACAAGCATCAAATGCCTGGAACTGGCTGCACAGGGTGAGAGCAAACAAGCTGGAGCCTCCTTGGCTGGCTGTCCTCTCAGGCTGGGCCATCAGCAGAGGGATGTCCATCCCCATGGCCTCACCTCACTGTGCTTAACCATCAAACCCAGCTCCGTGAGTGAGCTGGGTCCAGGAGCTGGTTCTCCAGCACACTGCTGGAGTAGCAAGATGTTGTAGGATTATCAGGAAGGGTGGCTTTCCTCCCAGTGCCCAGGCTGCTCCTGATCCCTCCCTGTCCTGAAGCAGAGCCTGAGCAGCCCCAGGAGGGCACCTTGGCCTTGCACTCGTAGCTGCAAGGTGTGAACCTCTCCAGGGCTGCTGGTGGAGACGTGCAGAGGAGCTGGGGCACTTTCAGACAGGAGCCTGGCTCTCCTCAGGGCTCAGGGGCCAGGCCACAAAGAATGATGCTGTAGCACATTGGCTGGGACATCTTCAGGTCACAGCCATGCAGGAGGCACCTCTTCTGCTCCTCCTGCTCATCTCTGGGGGCATGCAAGCCAGTGACCAACTCTGCCTTATTTTTACAGTTCATAATGTTGTCTTTTTCAAAGCTAAGTGTTTCTTACCATTTATTCTGTAGTCACCTCCAGGCTGTATCATACTCTGGCTGTAAGGATAATAAATTTTTAACCTGCTCTGAGCCTAAAGCATTCTGGAGAGCATTTGGAATCAGAGCAGTAGGAACAATTTCAGTTTTTTAGGTCACAAATAGTTAATTTCTACAGGTAGTTGAGTCGAGCCTTCCAATATCTCAGAACTCCTGCCTCCTCTGCAGTTCAAAGTCATTTGGAAGTTAAACGTCTGCATTGTCAAAGCACTTGGTACCAAGTAGTGCCTGGTGAGGCAGGGTTAAAACCAAGGGTGCAGTCAGTCGTGCAGCACCTCCAGCAGAGCCACCACCGTGAGAAGGGCCCAGCCCTGGCTCTGGGCAGAAAACACAACTTTTGACCTCCTTCTTCTAAAAATCCACCCCAAGATTGCTTCAGTAATATCACTTCTGCTGGCAGACCCGAGCAGCTCTGCGAGAACAAATAGGCTCACAACTAAAGGAGGCAGCAGGAGGGAAGGAATTTATTTGGGCTTCAGATTTCTGGGACGTTTTGGGTAGATAAACCTCGATGTCGTTAATTTAACAAGATCCACGTTTAGTCTGCTGTGTGAGGAAGAGGCACAGTTTGACAGCACAAACCCCTTCCTGTCCATCCCAGTTCCTGGGGCTCAGCCCCTGCCCTGGTGTCCCCACGGCAGCATGGGCAGAGGGGAGGGTTGGCACTGGGCAGGTCCTTGCACCGTGTGAGGCACGGGTCCCATGGGCTGCTCCAGTCCAGGAGCAACACCAACCTTCCTGCTCCTCAGAGCTGGGCCAGGAGGACCCGAGCTGAAGCAGCTCCAGCTGGAGGTCACCTTTGCCTCTGCTTTCCCAGGGTAATAATTAACCCCCAATCCCACGTCCCCAGTGCCAAAGCTGCTGCTGGCAGTCAAGGGCAGCACAAAGGAATGTCCCCGTGGCTGGGGGCAAGCGCTGACCCGCAGCGAGCTGGGAACAAGCTCTAACTCCCCTCCTGTCTCACCCAGGGCCATCATGGACAAGAAGCTGGCTGCCTGTGTGAACATCCTGCCAAAGAGCTCGGCCTTGTAAGTTGGGCTGAATACTCCCCAGTGAAGGAGGTAAACCCTGGCTCCCCCGGGGGGGAGGAGGAGATGGACACCCCAGGGAGAGGAGGCAGTTTCCAGAAGGCTGCTGGGTCTGTTTGTGGTTGCAGATGATAGAGATGGAGTGTGCAGAGTGTGTCTGAGCTTACCAAGGAGCACAGATGCTCTGGCTGCCAGTGGGACCATTTATTTCTTGATTACTTGGCTACATGGAGACCTAGCAAAGAGCAAGGTGATTTATGGCCCTGAGGACATGGCATCTGTATTCAGAGAATCTAAACAGAGGCTATGATAGGGACCAGAAAAGGCCTTTACAACATTAAACAGCACTTTCAGGGAGGAAGAACAGTACCTTTGACTGAAATACAAGCAGCCACACTCTGCAAAGATCCTCAGCCTTCCATTCAAAGGGATTGCCCATGTTAGAGGAATTAAAGGAGAAAGCCCCAAACCAGCCATTTGGCTACAGGAGGACCCTGGCCTGGCCCAGCTGGAAGAGGGGAGTAGGTTCCCACATTGCAGCCTTCCTGCAGGAGGGGCTCCTGACAGCTCCCCTCACCTCAGGCTCTCCCATAGCCCAGCTGAGCTGCTGAAATAGGGCAAGCCCAGCAGTATTATCTGCCAGTAATATCCTTCTTCCCCTCACACTTCCCTCCTTCCATGCCCCAACGGCCAGAGCCCAGGAGCCCACGTCCAGCTCTGCCTGCCCCAGCTGGTTCCTCCTCCATGCCCTGCCCAGGGGACACCAGGACGCCTCCGAATGCCCCCTCATGCAGGGAGCCAGCACACAGATGAGATCATGACAGCCTTCTGTCAACAGCAATGTTTTGAAAGGTCATCTCTGACTCACAAGAAGTTCACCTCCTCTCCTGC
>NW_008592069.1:0-1667 GCF_000691845.1 Merops nubicus | reverse complement strand
GGAAAGAGAGGGAAAAAGTGGGATACTGGCATGTTCAGCCTCCCAGCTGCAATCCCTGCAGACACCACTGCTTGGAGTGGGGCCACCACCACAAGGACCCCAGAGCCACCCCAGTCCCAGCTCCTTTGCCCAGCCATGCCCTGGGCAGCTCCCTGCAGCTGGCACAGCCAAGGAGGCTCTGGTCTGTAGGTCTGGGGTGCCCAGCCACGTGCCCAGCAGCCCTCTGGGACCAGCCACGTTGCTCCAGCCATGCTGCTATTTCTGCATCACTTGGTGAAGGAACAGCCACGTGCAGAAAGCACCGAGCAGGGAAACTGCCCCCCAGGGGCATCAGCATCACTGCACCCAGAGCTGCCTTTGCTGATGTGTCTTTTCTTTTAAATCCAGGTCTTTCTGGAAAGGAGAACTGGAAGAATCCACTGAAATACTGCTGGTAAGTGACATTTCTCCACATCATGAGAATGCCCATCCCAGACGGCCCCAGCCAAAAGGGGTTGCAGGGTGGCTTGGGGAGGGTGGCACCAACCTGCCTGAGGTCTGGGACCCTGAGCACCAGCCTGTGGGCACGGCAGTGGTGGCTGGGAGTGGCAGCCTGGCTTGGCCCCTCATCCTGCCTCCACAGGGGACATCCCCTGGGGAAGAGCCCTGGAAGGGCTCCTGTCACACCACTGGCCGTGCTGGATGGGTGCACTGGAACTGCACGTGCAGGATTGCTCTGTCTTCTTCACTTCTTCCCTAGCTTCTGTTTGGTTTTTGTTTTTTACTCTCTCCAGTTAGTCAAAACAAGGACTTCCAAAATAGGCGAATTGTCCAACTACGTCAGGTGAGGCTCTGGCTCCGTGGGAGCACTGGGATTCCTTCCTAAGGTTTGCTGCCAACTCCTGCTCAGGCTTTGAAAGTCAGATTCCTTGAGCCTCAGAGCAGGGTTTAAGTGCACCCAATGTACCTTGTACACAGAAAAACCCAGACACTGCATCAGGGGAAAAAAAAAACAAAAAAAGGTTAGACTCCACACTCAAAGCAAAGTTCTCACATGGCAGAAAGAAGCTGTGGGTGCTTTGAGGCGGGCAGAGGGTGTGGGGCACGGTGGGGAGCTCTGCATCCCGTGCCTGCCAGCGGGACTGCGTGGCACCGGGCAGTGACACTGCTCCTCTGCCACCTCAGATCCATCCATCCCTTTGAAATCCCCGAAATCATCAGCCTGCCTATCGACCAAGGAAACCCTCTCTACCTCAAATGGAAAGAAGCTGTGGGTGCTTTGAGGCGGGCAGAGGGTGTGGGGCACGGTGGGGAGCTCTGCATCCCGTGCCTGCCAGCGGGACTGCGTGGCACCGGGCAGTGACACTGCTCCTCTGCCACCTCAGATCCATCCATCCCTTTGAAATCCCCGAAATCATCAGCCTGCCTATCGACCAAGGAAACCCTCTCTACCTCAAATGGATAGAGGAAAGCGTCCCACGTTTTTGCCCCCGGGCTGAGCCGTGCCCAGCTGGGCTGCTCTCGCTGCGCCCGCGGGAGGTGCCCACACGGGGGATGCGGCTGCTGTCCTTACGGGTCTGCTGTCACACAGAATTTGGGACTGGGAATTGTTGTTTGCACCCACAACACCCCCTCCTCGGCCTGATCCTGTGCTGCGGGGAGCACCGAGCAGCCCGGAGAGGCTGGAG
>NW_008592068.1:0-1624 GCF_000691845.1 Merops nubicus | reverse complement strand
GCAGGCCGTGCCGGCGCGGGAGAGACCCGCCTGTGCCCCGGGCTCCTCCCGGAGAGCTGCAGTGCTGACGGAGGGAGATACCCGACTCCTTCCCCGAGTTTGTGTTACCCTCTTGGTATGCAGAGTGTTCTTTGTTAATATTCCTTATTTATTTAAATGTTAATTGGTCCTTGTTAATTTCGTTTTCTGTGCTGACAGCCAAGGTCAACAATGAGTCCTTCCATGTTAGCTCTTAGTGTGATTACAAGGTACTGTAACACATCTTGGGAAAAAGTAGCAAGAAGCTTTCCCCCCCGTATTTAATATAACCTTTGTGTTAGAGGTTTGGAGGGTGAGAGAGAAATAGAAAATGTATGTTAAACATGGACTGAAGGGTCTTATTGATTGAAAGGGACTGTTAAATTAAAAGACAGTTGTTTTGAAAGCAAAATGTCACTTGACCCCAAAGAGACAGGCAATTGCGGCCTGGGGTTAGGTGTAACAACAACACTGGTTTTGGTATAGGAATGCTAACAGTAGACCTGAAAAACAGATTTTTTTAATTTTTTTTTCTTTTCTTCAGTTCACTGTTTGTATATGCAACTTTCAAATTGCTGCTTTTGTTACTCAAGGAGCAATCTCTTCTGAGAACACCTTTCTCTTTGGCTGGAATGGCCATTTTATGAGATAAAAGTAATTTTGTTTTTTTTTTTGCAAAACAGATTCTGTTCCATGGGGCAAAACAAACAGCTATCATAACACTTTAAATAGTAATCAAATATGTTTTTCTGTTTGCATTGAAAAGGGTGGAAAGGTAACTTGACAAGATGAAAGAAGGAACCAGATTTGTGTATCCCCCTCTTCCCCAGTAACAGGTATAGAGTTTTAGAAAAGACTTCAAGGCAAAAAGAAAAAAGCATAGAATATACTGTTATGGTGTTATTTTTGTCTTTCATTTTTATGACAACTTATTTGTACTTAAAGGAATCTTTCCAAAGAGTTAAGAAGCATCATTAAATAAAGACTGTGAAATGTGCAATATGGCTTATTTATTTAAATGTTAATTGGTCCAACGAACACTTCTAATTAGCTCTATATTTGCTTAGCAAAAAGTTTTACAAATTCCAATTGTGAAAAGCAGCTATTTTGAGCTGGTAAGCATGTTGCAGAATCAGCTATGATTTTTCTATAGTTCTCAGCCCTTGAAGGCACAATTTAATTTTTCATGTATGCATACTAGCAACGGTAAACACTTGCGAGTGTAAAGAACCTTCTTTAATTAGCTGCACAACAATTAAAGGATTCACAAACTAAATTGAACCCTGTCTCTGTGCTTACTAGCTGAATTCTACCACCTGTCACAACAGCACTTTGTTCAATCTGTTATGCAAAATCATTATAGCAATATAGCTGAGGAAAAAAAAAGAGAAAACAGCAATTATTTCTTACTTTTCTCTTGAATGGGTTATTTTGGGTTATACTGATGTCAGGTTCATTGAAGCTAACCTTTTGAAATCTGTAACAGCATAATACTTATATGGCAGGCTTAGAATAGCTAGAAGAATATTTTGTTTTACCCTTTTAAGAGCAAGTGAGGCACATCCTTAAAGTACGGTACTTTCTCTGATCATTTGGAGGAAAAAAA
>NW_008592067.1:0-266 GCF_000691845.1 Merops nubicus | reverse complement strand
CCTCAGTGCCCACAGGTCCCACCTGGCTGCCCAGGACAAACACTTGCAGACGTCATGTGACGTCACGTTTCCTCCTGAACCCTTTTGAGGGAATTCTCCACAACTAAAAGCTGGGTTGATGATTTCAGTGTCAGCTGTAACATTGGGAAAGCTCGGTTTAGAAAATGGCTGAACACCAAGCGTTGCTCAGCTGAACTTCACTCAAGCTTGTTATGGTCCTTATTTTAGCAGGCTCTATCATCTCCCTCCACAGCTTTAAAAAAGGG
>NW_008592066.1:40332-60878 GCF_000691845.1 Merops nubicus | reverse complement strand
GACCTTGCACTTGGCCTTGTTGAACCCACATAATATGAGGGGGGGATGAATGTCCCACTGAATAAAGGAAATTCAGTCCTGGCAGCCTGTCCCCGCCAGGCTGCCTGAGCTCAAGGGCTTTAATTTGCTCATAGCAGAAACTAGCTGAAAGAAAGAGAGTGCAGGGGATCAATGGGCAGAGCTGGGAGGGGGACCAGGCAGGTGTCCCACCAGTCCCAGCACCAGTGTGCTCCAGACTCCTCTCCAGCAGCCCACGTGCCTCAACAGTCCCTACAGAAGCAGCTTTCTAAACTCTTTTCTTTTTTTTTTTAACTGTTGCCCTACCTTGGTGAAGGTCAGGCAATCCTTGTCTTGGTCTTTATCCTTTATTTCAAAGTCATAAAGTGCTTTGCCCTGAGGTGGAGCTTGAGGGAGGGGCTTGATGCACTGGATGTAGCTGGCGGGGAAGAAGCCGTGGTTCCCATTGAGCTCCCCGTGGTACCAGTTCTCATCCACCTTCCGCCGCAGGATGATGATGTCTCCCTTGTTAAACTTGAGGTCTCCAGGCTCCTTCCCCTCATACGTGTAGAGGGCTTTGCCATAGGGAAGCTGAGAAACACTCTGAGGAAACAAAATAAGACACACCTTTAAGCAAACTCGAGCCAGCACCGATTTCCTTCTTAAAGCCACCTTCAGCTAGAAGCAAACTGACCATCCACAAACAAATTATCCCAACGACTGTAGATGACCCTGGATCTTAGGAAAACCAGGATGCACATGATGGTAAGAGTGAGAAAGTGAGTGTGTTACATCAGAGAAGTCACTACAGTTCTCCTGAAATTCAGCTGAAACCCACAGTACCTCTTACACATCAAGCAGCACCTGGTAATTTGCAAAATACCCCAAAGAAGCAGGTTTATGTGTTTAACCAAGGAAAACTCCACAGGTCTACAGGTAAACCATTAGACAGTCTGACCCTCATGGTTGCTTTGGTTTCTGAGGCTCAGAAGATAAACAAAACAAAACAAGTTTGAAGATTCACATGGTTCTAAAAGTTGGCAAGTTGAAAATTTTTCATTGTGTTTGTTTGAGCCACTCTAAACATTTTTGAGTTCGAAGCTTTTAGTTTAGCTTTTGGTTCTGTAACCAAACACTTTTGCTTCTTTCAAAATCCCCAGGTCCCACGCTGATCACTGAGGGCTACTGTAAACAGTTATAATATTCTTTGTTACTGATGAATTAATGTCCTTGTGGAAAAGCAGAATAGGCAGAATGCCTCAAATCTTTCTTTTAGAACTAAAAACAGCTCGGAGGCTTTCACTCTCATTAAAGGAAAGAAACAAACTTTACAAAAAAAAAAAAATGAATCACAGCACAGGAGCAAAAAACCCTAAAAAGTTAATAGTGATGGAAAAGAGAAATCTATTTGATGGAAGCTACCTGACTGGGAAGAATTCTTCCCAGATTTCTCTTTGGCCCAGTGTAAGATTGTCTCTTCCAGACTGTGACTGCATGGACTATTCTTTTTTAGGAACTATTGGTTTATGCAGCCCTTGCACTTGCCCTCCCTAGACACTTACTCCCCTTCTTGCTGAATCCCACAGAGTAAGGGGTAAGTGTGTTTGACACAGCTGCCTGCTGCTTTGGTCCTGTAATAGCTCTTTAACCCATACTGGGTGGGGGGAAGGATGTATTGCTGTATCCTGAGCCATTTTACATTTTATTTAGCCTGAGCTCACAGTCAGCTCGCAAGCCTCAGCACAAATATGTAGCAGCACGTACCCCAGGGGATGTTAAAGGGGTCCTGTAAAGTCAACCTCTCATAAGAGTCATTTTTCCAGAGATGTATTTATCAAACTGACATGGTTTTCTGTTGCATGCAGACCAAGGATTGGTCTGCTCCCTGTTCTGCACACTGGTTGTCAATGGGGCGTCCTACAGGGGCAATGAAAAAGTAAAGGTATGTTTAATAAAACACCCTGATGTTCCCCCAGGGGTTCCTTAGGCCTGAGCTTCTGGATGACATTCCTCTGTATAAGACTCGGAGGCTTTCCACAGGGAGAAGGTGGAGTGGCTTGGCAGAAACACTCCATTTCCCCACCCCAGCCAGAAAACGAGACGCTGGGACGACTTTTAATGGTATTTGTTGGAGCAAGAAGCAGAAGCATTTCTCAGTCCTGCTGGGTGCATTAAATGGACCTGCTCTGGTGGGGCAGGTTCTCTGCTGTTACACCTGCATCTCTGGGCAGGAGGAGGAGAAGCACCAGCCCCCCACCCGTGCTGCTGGCCAGCTCAGCCTCCTCGCCTGCTTCTGGGTGCCAGGTGGTCGCTGCAGCAGGTAGAAAGCACACTGCTCAAAGAGTGAGTTCCTTGAGTGCACCTTCCCAGGGGTGTTAACTCACTCATTTTGTTAGGAAGGGCTTTAGTAGCTGTGCAGGTCTTGGAAAGCACGTGCAACAGATCCTGCAGGAGGCAGGCAAACAGGCACAGCTCTACAGAGCACTATCCATGTTGTCTGGATGGGCATTTAATTTCATTCAGACGTGTCCCAAGCTCTAGGTTTTCTCATAACCAATCTACAGTTCCTCTTTTTCCTCTCTATTCCTTTGCATTTTGCTGTATCTAAATGAAGATACTTAGTTAAAGATCAGTGTTTTGGAAGTACCTTCAATTGTAACAACAAAAAAAAAAGCTTAAAATCAGAAAAGAAAATCAACAGCCAGCTAAGAAAAGATGCATCAAACAGTCTTTGCCATATCAGTGGCAGCATCCTACTGATGTTTTTCTCTCTGCCAGGAGGGTTATTCCCCTTGACACCAAAGTTTTGCCCCTTTCCCCAGCTTTTTAAAGATTAAGCATACGACACCATCAAACTCCTCAGGTAAGGCATACATTGCATTACCTATTTGAAACTAGGGAAAAAAAAAAATACTAAGCTGAAAGACTATGGAGCCTTTTAGTAATTTAGAAATAAAAAAATCATTAACTTATGCTAGAAGAAGACAATTTATCAAACACTGAGTAAGACTTCTGGCAGGTGCATGCTGAACCACTGGCAAGCATGCTCCCTATCCCTTACCCTAGATGGGGCCTGACTATTCCCAAGATCTTTGTAGCAATTCAAGACCACTTTCTTTATTTTTTTTTTAACTACTTTCTCTTCCCAAGTCTCATTTTACTGTGTAAAAAGTCAACAGCCCCCAGAGAAAGAAACTGGATTTTATTCAGTCGCACACATCATCAACGAATTCTTATGCAACGCATGCTGGGCTTTTACTGCTAATTAATTGAGCTGGCTAGAAGATGATTCAGGTACCTGTTTATAACTTTACCTGATGAAAATGCAGACTTTTAAGCAAAACAAACAAACTTCAAGACAAAAATTTCATTTAAACAGCATTTCAATGAGACAGCATCATCTTCAGCATTCCTAGGTGGTCCTTCTTACACAATCTTCTCATCTAAAACAGGCTGTGAAGTGTCATCTAAGGGATCAGTGGGGACCATCACCCCACTATCTCCCTCCAAGTCAGCTCCTGACCCGTGCTCCTGCTCTGAGGAATGCCTCCCATCACCCCCCTTCTCCAGCTCCCATGAAATCTGGTCGAGCACAACACAAGTGGCTGCAAAATTCAATGGCCTCTGCATCTGGCTCTATCAAAAAATCGATTTGCCCTGTGGATTTATTGTGAGGTGAGCTGGAATTTGGCTCTGATGTGTCTTAAATTTCAAAATTCTGTGTGGGTGTGTATAGAAATAAAGAATGTAAGAAAGAAAGGAAGGAAGGAAGGGATGAAGTCAGAGTCGATGGCAACAGCCAGTTTCTTTTTCCTGCCAGTAACTGCACGTTGGCACAATACTGAACACTGCCAAAGGTTTCTTTTCTCTTTCAGCAATCGATGCTGACGTGAAAGCCTGAAGCGTTAATATGCTGAAAACCCTCCCTGCAGAAGACTCAATGATATGTTGGCAACTCAATCACTCTGCATTTGTGTTTCAGCAACGTCAAACGGCAGCAGTTAAGCAGAAACCTGCTGGCAAATTGACAAACAACAGCCATGAAGCAATTAAGTGGCGATGCTGGAGGATTTTTCATTATGTATCCTGAAGAACAAAAGGAAGGGAAGAAAAATGAAACATGCTTGTTTCCAATAAATTCTGCCAGTAGAAAGCATTGTTGAGTGTGAGCTACACAGGTAGAGCAGGTCTTAGTTTTTCAAAAGGGATGGAGAAGAGACATTTTCTCAGCATGCTTGAAAGCAACCAAGCCCCAACATGGAGGGACTGATGGGCCAAGGCCAATGGTGTGAGGTTCAACAAGGCCAAGTGCTGGGTCCTGTACTTTGGTCACAGGTTTGTGACATTGCTACAGGCTTCAGGAGGAGTGGTGGGGAAGCTGTCCCTCAGAAAAGGCCATTGGGTTGCTGGTGGACAGCTGCATGAACATGAGCCAGCAGTGTGCCCAGGTGGCCAAGAAGGCCAACAGCATCCTGGCCTGGATCAGAAACAGTGTGGCCAGCAGGACTAGGGAAGTGATCATCCCCCTGTACTCAGCACTGGTGAGGCCACACCTCAAATACTGTGTTCAGTTTTGGGCCCCTCACTACAAGAAGGACCTGTATTTAAAAGACCTGTAGTTGTGGCACTTCAGGACATGGGTTAGTGGTGACCTGGCAGTGCTGTGTTAACGGTTGGACTTGATGGTCTTGAAGGTCTCTTCCAACCAGAATGATCTTATGATTCTGTGAAGAACAGTGCAGGTACCTATAAAACAGGCTTTTCCTACCTCACACTATTTGGGAAGGGAAAAATAAAAGCTTCTGGCAAGCAGCTTTTCTTAAGAGAGGAAAAAGAGGCTGGATGTCTAAGATGAGTGTGGATTCAGTTTCTGTGTCTGTGCACAGCTAGGGAGGGTGGACACCAAAGACAGCATCAAAGCCCTACGTGCAAAATCATAGGAGAGACTGCTCACATTTGCTGGCTCACAAACACCCAGGAGAAAAGTCCAAGATCATTCCTTGACATCAATACATTGCATTCTATAAGAAGTAAAAAATAAAATCACAAGGGCAAAGCCTCTAGCTGCTAAACCCAGACAGAAATGCTATGATCCAGCCCTCAAAGAGTTTGTGTTCAGACCCCCAAAACTCAAGAAAACTCTTTTCCAGGTGCATTCCTCAATGCACCAGCAGAACACGAGGTTGTTTTTCTGCTGTGTGAAAGCCACATTCATGCTGAAGGGTAATTTCCATCACCCAAGCTCTTGCCTTGTGCAGCTCAAGCTATGCAAAGAAGGGAAATCTCAGCCCCTTTGCTGCAAGGGTTTCCTCTGCACATGGGGATCCCCCACAAGAGGCAGGTGTGATGCTGCCCACCCCACAGGGCAGCACCTGACCCTGTCTTGGGGGATGAAGGGAAAAAGAATCAGGGAAGTGCAAAAGGTGGATGAGTGTTTAACTCATCCTTCCTTCTGCTTAATGGGTCTTGCTCATGGTCAAAGGTAGAGGTGAAGCAGGAATGGATGAAGCCAAACAGCCTCAGAAGATGCTGCTGGAACAGCCTGATAAGAGCACTACTAGGGACAACATTTTTCTTTTTTTTAGACTGTACTTAAGTCATTTTAGCAAAACACATTTAGCATTTTGCTGTTGCAGTTCTTCAAATTTCTCCAACATCTCTGTTCCCCCCAAAACTCCAAACACATATCTGGAGAGTGTTCCTCTGAGTGAACAAATACACATTTAGCTGCTTTCCTATCAAATGCAAACATCCGAAGCAAATCAAAGGATGATGCAGAAGACACAGAAAGGAAAAAATAATGAAAAGCATGCACATCTCAGTGGTAAACACCAACCATTATAAATAATAATTAACACACGTATTGTTAATTTCTTGCTTCATTACTCTGGAGTATCACACATTCCTCTGAATCTCCCAGCCTACACAGGCAGGGATTTGGTGGTGACACATGGGAGTTCATTTCTCTCTTCCAGCTAGCAGGAAACTCCCCATGCACAGCCTGGGTGACACTTCAGCATATGGTCTCCTGCCATCTGTAACAGCTCTGGAGAAATCCCAGCAGCTGTGCTGGGGAGGACAAGGGTTGAGTGGTGGAACATCCATCAGCAGGACTGCTGAGGAGCCAACAGACCGCTCCCCATCACTACACCCAAATCTTGGCACTGAAAGCACCCATCAAATGGGCTGAGAGTGACTTAAATCGTGAGTGTGAAACGCCTGCTCAGATCCTCTGGCACAACAAGCAGCTCAGTTGTGGTGGCAGTGATAGTGATGTCTGCAGGGCTTGGTAAGGGTCTTGGTTTAACATCCTTCAGGACGTTTCACTTAAATCAAGGGTGGTGCTCAAAACACGTGTCCTCTCAGTCAGCCTCAGGGAGCAAGAGAGAGCAGTTGTACATGCCATGAGCTGAAGAAACAAGGGGATAAGGCAGCCTCTAGCCACTGCAGTTATAACAAATATATGCCCCTGTAAGACCTCTGACCTGCAGAGGTTTTAGCAGCTTCTGTCCTCAAGAGGATCTTTCAGGATGAGGGATCATAAATCATCATTATAACTCACAGCAAAAACTCTTAAAAAGTGATAAGATGTTTGTCTTAAGATCTTAAGATGTTTGTCTTACGTGCAGCCATTCAGCAGCACTATTGCCCCCAGGTCAGCTGGCCTGACAGGTCCCCACGGTGACACTGCAGCATTTGCTCTCACAGAAAGCTAAGAATAGGCAAACTAATCACAGAGGATCTAATTTTGCACAAAGTAGCAAAGTTAAAAACAAGCAGTGTGCTATTAGCTCTGTGTGAACCATCAGCAAAAGCATGAAAGATTACAGTTTGCAGGTACAACCTTTCTGAAATCAACTTTGAGAATAAAAGTAGTTAAACCGACATTAAAAACAACACCATGAAGAAAGAAAACAGTCTGTAATCCTTTATACACCCTGGAAAGTGTCACGCTTATTTACAGTGCCACATAAGTAGTAATGAATCACAATAAAAATAATACTTAACTAAAGCTCTAGTGGTTTATTTGACTACAGACTTGGACATAGCTGCAGTCCCTGTGACATCTGAGAACACGTGCAGACAACATGCACTTGAGCTGTGCACATCTCCTACCTGGAGTAGGGGGTGAAATGCTTCTCTGAAACTGTTTGGAGGTGCTAGGAGGTCTTGGGAACACCTCTTTGCATTCCCAAGAGGTGATCTTTATCTGTGGAGAGGAAATGCCCCAAAAAAGCTGCCATCTGCCATTTCCAGAGTGACTTTTGCAATGAGCTTAAAGATGGCACGGGAATCACTCAGCAGATGGAGACAAAACAAAGGTAAACAGGTACAGCATCTCTCTAACATGTTGGTGTTGCTCCCTAAAGAATGGGGAACAATGACATTCATTACCCCAGAACAGCAAAGGATGTTGTTAATCTTCTTCAGCAATGGGCAAAGGGAGCACAAACTGCTCTTTAAAGAGAACTGTGTCTCCCAAGGTTATTTTGCAGCTCACAGGGCAAAGAAGCCCAACTTGCATTTTACTTTATAAGGTCCATCTTTAGAGATGCCAAGATTACAGATTTTTTTCCCTTTCAAATGCAGTTGATGTGTGCAGCACAACCAGGAAAGAAACAGGAGGCTTTCCACTACACAGCTTGTCACAGAGGTGTGTTTGGGATTCTCCACTTTACCAAAATAAAAGCTCAGTTTTACAGTCCAGCATCATTTCTCTTAGGAAGTTTGAAAACTTAACTATGAGAACATCCCATGCTGAGGTCATCTGATCTTGTAATCACAGCTAGAATAGCTTCACACCTTCTGCACATCTCACGCTGCTTCAGCCCGTCACTCGGTCCCTGCCAACATTTACACATTCAAAGACCAATTTTTACTAGTAACAGGTTGTTTAAAGTGAAGTATTCTCAAACTACATGCACTCCTATTAAGCAACACATCATTTTCAGGGTCAGATTGGATTTCTAGCAGTGAATTCAGAGCTATTGGTGCCCAGAGAATCAGTGGGTAACACCAGCCAGCTGTTTAACCGTGTCAGTGCGAAGTCCCTCATGCTCTCCAAAACCCAAAAGCTTCCAGACTCTCTGCTCTTTAATAAGTGGTATTGTCAACACACTGCTGGCACTGTAGGCTAGATTCTGGTTTCAGTTAAAACACTTTAATCCAGTTAATCTTGATGAAGCAGCATGGATGTATAGAAAATTCCTACACAATATAGAGCTTTATCTTACGAGCAATCTCTGAAACAAAACTGAATGGCTGGCAGCCTCTACCAAGGGAAATATTTAGTGATCTCTCATCTGCCAGCCATAGTCTTTACAAAGCCTAGGTATGCTCTGAGAATCTCTCTCCCCTTCACTTTTCAGGCAGAAAAGTCACTGGATCCTGAGGGCCAGGTTTTACCCTTATAATCCTCTGCAGGGGTTCTAGTGAGAGGACCAACTGCTGCACACAGACATCTTAGAGCAGAAGCTGCTCTACAAAAAGCCCCAACCAACAGCTGAGAGGACTTCTGACCCCAGTATGTGATGTGGCTTCACAAGAAACCACCAGACAAAATATGCCTTGGCCAACTGCCTTGCCAAGGCAAGGGCCACCAAGCCCATGCTGAGCAAGGGCTTCAGGAGCTAGAGGTGGGTTAACACAGAAGAAAACATCACAGAAAAAAAGCATTTACTGCTGCAACTTAAAGGGGCAATCTCATTGCAACGTGGGACTTGAGCAGTTCAGGGAGGAAAGACAGCAAAGTTGGCTACATTTAGCCTGCCAGAGCCACAAATAGAGACACACTATAAAAAAAACATAGGAGCTCCCTTGAGGCCATGGAGAGACACAAAACAAACCCTTATATTCAAGGCACCATGGCAGTTAGATATTTAAAGTCGCCTTGTGTTTGTCTGACAAATTGTGTCTTAAACCCTTTAAATAAACATGAAATCTCTCACTGATTGCTCCCCAGACGACACAGCTTTGGTCACGACCACGACTTGGTTTTCCCAACCACCTGCCAGACCCCAGCCCTTGCTCAGTTTTTGGTAAAAGGAACGTGTTAAAAGGCAGCCCAGGGTGCAGTTTTGAGAGCCTGATGTTTTTTCAGCTCCTGCACCTCTCCGACAGCAGCATTTACAACCCTGGGATTTCACACAGTTCTGCATGCTGTAGGTCACAGCAAGAAAACAGACCATTTTTTGGAAAATACTATGAAGTATTGCATAAAAGCCCATTACGTAAAGCTCTGCTGTAACTGTTTCATTTGATCTTTCCTGGTGGAAGCTGACAAAGCATGGGACAGCTTACATTTTCCAGTGGTGCCTTTGTAACTCTGCTACCCAGCCCCATACCTTTGGTTTGCTTTCCACCCTTTCCACATCTTTCTTCTTGGCTCCTTGCCTCGTGACTCAAGTGTTTACTTAGCAGAAACCAGCTCCCACCTCTGCCTCAGAAAGGACTTTATGGTCCAGTTCTGCTACAACTCATCAGAGCTGGGTTTCCTCCCAGCAGGCAGAAGGCAGATCACAGCTTGGAGGTCCCCCACCCAGACCCTGCTTTGCCAGGACTTTTCCATTGCAATTTTTTCTCTCTCAGGTGGAATGCAGGGAGAGGAGAGGAGTAAGGAATGGCCTGAAAAAATGAAGCTGCCCCAAAAATGGAGTGGGCAGCTGTATTTACCATCTGGCAAAGCTCCCAGAGCTCAACAGAGGGAGCCCCACTCCGATGAATCTTGCCCGGATTGCTACCGATGGAGAAGAGACAAATTGTTTTTCTTGTTTTAACGTAAATAAATGCAGACCAAGAAAATCTTTCTCCTCTTTTCTTCCCTCCTTTCATGCAAACGTTAACTTGGAAGAAGTTTTTATACAACCACTATTATTTCAATTACTGGGAATCAAGAAATCAGAGACTGCGACAATGAAAGTCTGGTGGCAGTTTCAGCTCACAGGCTCCAGCACACAAACAAAACAACCCAGAAAGGTTTAAAAATGAAGAATTTTTTAAATTTTATCTTTCTGAGGTTACATAGACTTGCTCGAGGACCACGCTGAGATCATTCTATCATACAGAAACCTACATTTGCTGAGGAGCTGAGCAGTCTCTGAGGGTGTCAGAGTATTGTAAGTTCTGAAGGGTGAAAGAGGGATGGTTTTAGAAGGCAGTGAACAGGGCCACTGCCAGGATTTCCAGGAGCATGGGAGAGCTAGTCAAAGACAAATTATCATGAAGACCCTCTGATATGGGAATGGAGTGAGAAAGTGCCCTCCCAAAGAGCCTGCCTGTCTTACAGCAATGGTGGTGGGGTGGGGTGTACCCTGAGATGTGTGAATGGGTGAAGGAGGAGAAGACAGCCTTAATTCTTATTTCTGATGAAGTGGAGGATCTCAGATTCCTATTTAAAGCCTAACATTTGTGCAAAAGATACCATTCTATTTACTTACATTGGTTTTACTGTATGCTTTATGATAAGTGCATGCAGTGCCTAGGAATGTTGTGTGTTCCTCACTGCTTGTGACCACAGAGCAGAGCCCTGCACTACTCAAGTGAAAATTTCTCCTCTACTTTTCCCTCGTCCAAAGCTTTCAAAAGGCAGGTTTAAAAACCATACTGCATCAGAGCTTTCTGAGGTGGTGTTAACAGTTTTGTAAATACTGTATTACCTGAGCTGTGTCTTCCCTGAACTGACAGGGTGTTTGACAAATGCACCGTGGGCTGCACACACAGTGGAGCTGAAGAACGTGTTTCCTCGGTAGCTCAGTTGTAAACTTCAATAGGTGGATAAATTCCCATGTCACAAGAGAATATGTACAACTGGAACTTATTTATCAGCAGCGTGCCCTCACCAACAGCCCACACAAATCCTGTTACACAAAACCAGCTAGGGCTCTTTTCTCATAGTCACACGAAAATTGTAGAGGTTTCTTTTGCACCAGGACAGGCTTTATAGCCAGAAAGATGAAAATGCATTAGGAGAAGCTAATGCTGAAATATTCTTGGCTGCAAATGCCAGTGTGAGAGGAGTTAGCTCATCCACATCTGGGCTGTGTGAGCAGCCCTCCCAGCCCCACGCTGTTGGGGACCCCAAGTGAGAGCTCATCAGGAGTCTCCTGTGCTCATGTCATCTGAAGAAATGAATACACCGACCTACTTGCCAGAATTTAGAGATTATTTCCCCCCTGTTTGCCACGATTAGTAATATTAAAATATCTGGTATCCATTAAAAATGAAAAGTCCATCCTTTTTAAACCATGGTATTTCAGCTCTGCTCATCGCAAGTGCCCCCGAGGTTGTTATTTTTGCCAAAAAAGAAGACCTAATTTTTCAGGATCCCTGCCTTGGCAGCACTGCAGGCTCCCTGCCACCACTTTGTCCTCCCAACCAGGTCCCTCACCCCAGAATGATTCCTTAGCTACCATTTGCTGATGTGCACTCTCTTCAGGAGGATGATTAGGAATCCCTTTCGAGGCTCGGTCCCGCTGGCAGGACAGATTGGCACTTTCCTCCCCATGAGACTGCCAGAAGGGCTTTAATCAGCTCCAGCTCTGACCAGCACTGGGCAGTTGGAGGATGGAGCTGCCCTGTGCCTCCTGCAGCCTCACTGTACCAAAGAGGTCAAAGAGCATCTCTCACTGCAATCCTCATCTCTTCTGCGGTGGGAAAGGTCCCTCCTGCCACCCTGCAGGGCTCCCATTAGGAGCAGTTCAACCTGTCTCCCAGCTGGAGCAAAGCTCCCTGCAGTTTGATGTTAGGAAGACACAGTAGTTGAAGCAGACAAGGAAAACATCAAGGAAGAGACAAGGCTTCATAATGCAAATCATGCTTTTATGTCATTCTCCCAAATCCCCTTTGGGAAGAAGAAAGTTGATTATCTACAGAATATGGGTCAAAGTTATACCTTAAGGATCTTTCCAGGCTTTGGCTGCTTGCTGACATACTACAGGGCTCCTTGGTGGCTTTTCAGGTTAATGATTTCAAAGCCCTGTCCCTGTGCATCATCATCATCATCATCACCAATCATCATAAAACAACTAAAAAAAACCTTTTCCTGCACCCACTCACAGGAGTTTCATACCAAATTTAATTGATGCTTCCTCCTTCACTCTGAGGAATGATTAAAATGAGTGCTATACATGTTTGGAAGCACCTTGGATTTCAGACTCGGCATGGTTTCTAATTAAAGGGACACACACAGGATGCTCGTGCTATGTTTCACTCCTCTCTGTGGCTATTATTATTAGATACATTTCAGCAGCAGTCAAAAGAATCTCCCCTACCTCCTATAATAGGATCCTGATTTAGACTGGATAATCACCAGTCGTTGATGTAGGTAAAAAAATGTCTTTAGGAAAGAAGAAAAGAAAAAGAAAGGTTTGAGATGTAACTAGCTCTCTGGCATAGAAATGGAAATTAATGACCTAAGTGTTTGAATCTCTGACTAACGTGGATTATGCCGTGCCCAACGTTAAGCACTGGTGCTAATGAAGTGCAAGAGAAAAAATCCCAAACAGCTAGGAAAAAAACCCAGCATAATCTGCAAGGATGTGTGGAGTGATGAAGCAGCAGCCCTGCTGTTTAGGTGTCAAGGTCTCTGCTGCTACAGCGAGCTCACTTGTTTGGAGGATTGACTCTTCTCCAAGGTGAAGAGCATCAAAGGACTTTTTATGCTTTCAATCATATCCTGACATATTATTGATATGTTTGACGTATCCCTCTATCTTCCATGGATGTGTTTCCACAGAGCATGGTCAAAGCTGCAGATGTGCTCAGCTCCAGAGTTTTTGGGAGCCACAGCCCTGCATGTGTCGTGCTGTGGGATATGGGCTTGGTGCTCACCAACCTGTTGGCATGGGCCAGACAGGGCACGTAGGGGTAGCTGGGTGTGCTCAGTGCTGCTTGCATGGCTTCCCTTCCTCTTGTGGTCCAGGCATAGCTGGAGATGGCTTCACATCCAAGGGTGGGTGATGCTCTGAGATTTTGGAGGAAAGGGCACAGGTAGGTGAGTCTCAGCACTACTCCTACCCTTCCCTACCCACAATCTCCTCCCAGCATTGTGGTTTCTGTATGTCTTGGTCGTAAACACTTGATTTCTGGGCAAAACTCCCTGACTTCAGGTGCATTTTTTGAGATGTTGCTCAGCTTTATCTTTGGAAATCTCAGGACCCAAATGTCTAGGAGGAAGCAACCAGCACGGAAATTTTGCCCCAGTGGGTTCCACATCTGCATCATCAGCACCTGCATCTGACATAAAAACAAAAAAGCTGCAAAACAAAGCTAATATCTCTGCTTTTCTGTAAGAAATATGGGGCTGTAAACCTCAGAGGGGAAAATATTTCACATCTATTGCTATTAATATAAAGCCAGCTCATGAACCTGATCTTGCAATGTCGTGCAGTCATCTTGAAAACTGCAGCTCCACCTCACTAGATACGATGACCTTAATGCTTTCCACAGCCTGCTTTTGACTTTGCTTACATGAATGTAAATAAATCAAGAGCTCCCCCACTGACCCTAATGACAGTATTTCTGATTGTCACTGTTGTGGCAGCACAGTCAAGTTCTGTGGCAAGTGACTCCAGGGGAAGAGCTGACAGCAATCCTATACTGCATTGCGTGCGTCTTTTACCACCTAGCAATACTTAAAATATGGGATGCATTTGTTTTTTGAATGTCTTGTAAAATGCTATGGGCTATAAATAATTCAAATCAATAATAATGGGATGCCTGGGCATTTCTTTTTCAGTTTTAAGGAGGTAACTGTCTAACTTAGTGAAAAAAAAAATGGTTTTACTGAAATCGTTTTCACGACTGATAAAGAAATTACTTGCAATTAGAAACACTGCATATTAACAATAGAAAAGGCTTAACAACAAAGCAAAATAGTGCTGGTGTATACATTTTTGTTACTTTTTCACCTTCTGTATGGTTTCAAATCCCCTCAGAATGTAATTGAACTCCTGTGTCTCAGCCCCGAGCTAATGCTATAATCACTGGGATGCTGTATAAGATTGGAGGACTGGCTTCTCCTCTGGCCATGTCATAAAACTGAACAATGTTCTGCTTTTCAAAGGCACATTTTAGACACTTAACTACAGGAAAGGATTAGGGCATATCTCTCAAAAGGGAGAAGAGATTTTAACTCCTGAGACGGGCAGAAGTAAGACACACTGCCATCCTTAACACTTCAGCTAATTCGGCATGCTGGCCTCACCTCTCCTCTCCTTCAGCAGGTTCACACTTCAGGCTCCCAGCCTGTCCTAACTATTCTCACTGGATGATCAGCTTCACATTTCACAGCAGTGGATTCTGGTATTGGGAGCAAGACACTGGCAAAACAAAAGTATGGAGTTAAGCATTGCTTGGGAAAAATATAAATGTACCCTGAAAAAGCCTACATCTTGCATTTCCATGACATCAAAACCAATTAAGCTTTGTTTCCTTGCTCATTATGCCTAATTATTCCATCCTACCAATTCCAAAAAGCTATTGATAGGCACACGTGCCATGTGACCTCAGTATATCTCTATAAAAAGTAAAGGTTTTCAAGTATGTTTTGTGAAACAGCAGCAAGAGCTATGTGGTCAAGTGGTCTCTTTCTGAGATATCCCCCTTTGTGGAGCTGCTGGAGAAAGTGGCAACATCCTTGAAGCTCTCAGCAATGGCACCTAGAAGAAAGAGCTTGAGAAACAACCAGCCAAGGGTTTAGTTTCATGACATGGGTGAGCCCATCTTCAGGCAACCTTAATGTGTCTGTGGCTTCAGCTCCTCAAGCTGTGAGACAAGCACAATGGAAAGCAACAGTTACACCCAATGGGAGGGCTCAGATGGGAACCAGAATCTCCTTTTTCAGCAGCAGCCCCCAGATGGGGTCTATAGGGGCAGCCCTACCCTAAAACCACAGTTTCAGTATGACAGTAAGTGATAGCTCCAAGTCTGAGAATGAGTGCTGGATCCCTCACTTGAGCAGATGGGAATTACTGTTGTGAGTTTCAGAGGAAGGGAATTTAATTTCCATATGATGCTAGTGCTTTCTTTTCACCACCTCATCCCCCTGCCTGCCAGAACCTCAACTAAGGAATTGTCCACATCCTGGTTTGAATGTTTCTATGGAGTCAGAACTTGAAACAGTCTTTTTGTGCTCAGAAATTATGGCTAAGTCCATTACAGCACAATAACTCAACTGTAATGGCCTAGCAGTAAATGCTGGAACAAGGCAAGTATGAGCAAATCTAGAATCTGGGCAAGAATCAAGAAATGATGGACAGAGACCCCTTTGAGACCACTGGACTCTCACATGACCTCTGAGTCCTCTGCAATCAGAAAGAAATGTTGTAACAGATGGATTTCTCAGGTCCTCAAGACTTTTTTTCTACATGCTCCAATTCACTGGCAACAAAGCAGCTTCCAAAACCCTCTCATGAACTTGATGTCAAATAGGAACGACCAGCTGTAACTTTCACATGGTGAATGAAGGCAGCAGGAAGGAGCAGAAGCACTGCCAACATCCTGCTCCTGATGCAGGGAGCTCAGCAAAGCTTGGTAAGAGGGCCTCCTCATCACAGGAGGTGACAGGCACCAAGAAAAATGTAAAAACACATCACCAAAGTACTTTTCAGTCCAAGTGGAGAAAGCTTCCTTCTGACCACCAATTTAAAGACTGATGCAAGCCAGAGCACATGGCAAAGACATACCAAGCAGACACTGGGTACAGCTCTGAGCCCCAGCAGAGCTCCTGACCCATGTCCTGGCTCTCGATGTGGCCAATACCCAAACCCTTGCAAGGATGCCAACCCCACCTTGAAGCTTTCTCACACAACCTGCAGAAGTCCTGCAGCATGAGATGAAGGCAACGTAAGCATGACACAGTACAATAGTAGCTAAAAAATCCCCTTTGGCATATCAATGCAGCAAATACCTAATGATTCATATTTCTAGAACACTAAACATGCCATTACCCCTTCAAGAACCTGATAACTGTAAAAATCCCCAGACATACAGGAGAACTGTTCAGCCAGTGAGATCCTGTAGCTACTAGATCAATGTCTTCTCACCCAGCTAGGAAAGGAGAAATTATGTGTTCAATAGTTGAAAAATACAGATTTCTCCACAGAACCAAAAGGGGGAAAAATCAAACCCTGTTCCAAAATATTGCACTGAGAAGATGTCAACCCCTCAATTAGGTCTCCATTATAAGAGCTATTGGCTACTTTAATACAAAAAATCACAAGAAACTTTTCCAACTTGCTGTCAGTCAAAGTCATTTCAGAAGAAGGCGAAAAGAAAAGGTGGAAAGCCCTGATGACAGAAAGATCCTGTAGACTAAATTCTAGAAAACAATTAATCTGTATTAATGATGTCTAGAGAAAGTGACAGGAAATGCTGCTTAAGGGACACCAAGCCTATTTTACCTTTGAGCAGATGAAAACAGCAGCAGCATCTTAAGATGCTCCTCCCATGTTTGCCAATATTGACCTTGTTAAGGCCAATTATCAATCTCTGCACCTCCTCTGAACTCCCATCATTACGAGTGTACACACCCCCTCAATGCCTGATATCCATACATTATCCACATGATTTAAACCCACTTACATTTGTACACTGAGCAGCTGGTCTGAAATACACTCCAGAATAAAATAAAAGTTTTAAAAAAAAAAAGTCCAAAAGCCATATATATGCAGCTGGGATTGCTTATGAGTGAAAAATGTGGGATCTTTATAGCCAACAGCATATGTATTCAGTACGCAGCTCTACAAATATTGGATTCACTGCCAAGATCATTGTTAAGCAAACTGGCTGACTCGCTGCATTTTCCTGATGAACCAGAAGGAACCTGCTGAAGACAGTCAGATGGAGCAAAGTGCTTTGCAAAAAATATTTCAGACCATGGATTTATGGTCTGAACAATGCTGTGCCATCTTGCTAGTCCCAAAGGAGATGGAATGTCCCTGCAGCACGGTGTGTGCCAGGACCAAGCCTGGATCTTGGGGAGGTATCAGCACCACTGTGATGAGTCCCAATAGTGTGGCTATGTTGCAGCAAGGTCAGCTGCCTCTGCACAGAGCAGTGGTAAGTGCTGTAGACCCACCTAACAGCATCCATAAGTGACACTGGAAGGAGATCATGCTTTCAAAGGGATTTAGTGGCCTCCTGAAGTGCAGGAGATGACACACACACCAACCTCTTCCTCTGCCACACTTAACCAGAACCACTACATTGCTTAGTTTCCAAGCTGAAAAATAAATAGCTTTTTAAAAAGCAGTCCTCATTTATGTCTCTTTTCAAAATATTAACAATTGCTAAATTCCCCCCTACTTATTTCAGATAATGGAATCTGTGTAATAAGAATCATTTTTAATAGAGCTTCTCTGTGTTTTTACTGAGGGCATATTTCTACCCGCTGCGTGGAGCTGACTTTGCACATATTCATCCTGCTATTTTAGCAGTAGGAGACTAGGTTAACACACCAGTCACTCACTCCTGGAGATCTGGATTCAGTTCCTGGCCTACATGACAAGTGATAATGAGTTTGGTTATTGAATCTCCAGGGGATATTTGCTCACATTACTAAGCGACCGCATCATTTGGCAAGATGTGTTAAGTGTGTGAAAAGGATAAGACCAGGGGCCAATTGCTCAAATGACTGACACGATGGAGCCTCGCTCACATCACCACACCAAACTCCTCCTCTGTGCAGTTCTGCTGGAGACCAGGGCTGTGCAGGCTTCTCAGGGTGTCTGGTGGGGTGTCTGTACTGCCACAGGCCAGTGCACAGCAGTGCAGGTGCAGTCTGGAGCTGAATCACAGAATCACACAGAATCACAGGGGTTGGAAGGGACCTCTGGAGATCGAGTCCAACCCCCTGCCAGAGCAGGACCATCTAGTCAAGGGCAGGTCACACAGGAACACACCCAGATGGGTCTGAAAAGCCTCCAAGGTCTCCCTGGGCAGCCTGTTCCAGTGCTCTGTAACCCTGACAGTACAGAAGTTCTTCCTCATGGTGAGGTGGAACTTCTTGTGCTCCAGCTTGTGATTGTTGCCCCATGTCCTATCACAGGGCACAAGTGAAAAGTGGTTGCCTCTTCCTTCCTGACACCCAGCTCTCGTAGATTTATACACACTAATTAAATCCCCCCTAAGTCTTCTCTTCTCCAGACTAAACAGCCCCAGGTCTCTCAGCCTCTCCTCACCAGGCAGGTGTTCCAGTCCCCAGTCATCCTCTTAGCCCTTCACTGGACTCTCTCCAGTAGATCTCTGTCCCTCTGGCAATGGGGAGCCCAGAGCTGGACACAACACTCCAGGTGAGGTCTCCCCAGGGCAGAGCAGAGGGGCAGCAGGACCTCCCTTGTTCTGCTGCACACACTTTTCTTAATGCACCCCAGGACACCATTGGCCTCCTGGCCACAAGGGCACACTGCTGTCCATGGACAACTTATTGTCCACCAGGACTCCAAGTCCCTACTATCCCTCCATGTCCCTACTATCAAACCCAGCACATAATTCAAGATTATGTTAATCAGCTGTTCATCCTTCTTTCACTTGCTGCACCTAAGCAATAACAAAACACAAAGTAAGCTGAAAAAAAAAATTGAGATTTAAATAATTACAAAATAGTTGTTTTTGTTTGCCTGTTGTCAGGCAGCTTATCAGGTTTTGCATCTTAAGGCTTTTCTCTACAAACACAAAGTTTCCTTTACACAACATGAGAATGGGAACTCCTGCATGATCCCCAAACTCCATAAATCATTGCAAATCCCAGCAACACTGCTGTGTCGTGTGGGCTAAACACTTCAGGCCTGAGTCCCCTTAAAATGGGCAGATTGCTTCTGCAACCAGTGTGGTCATGTCTCTAAGGCTCCTTCCTGGTGACCTCCTTTTGGCCCTAGTCTAGCTGATGGCTCCAGCTTCAACAGGAGGCACATGCAAGCTTTTACAGAGGTCCATTAGACTGGTGGCACAACCATCAGGAGAGCAGATGGGGTCTTTCAAAGATGACACCTATAAGTATATAATTGCTACACTATTCTTAACAATTTGGGCAACCTTCTTTCCCTGTGCCTCTGTGTAATAGGTCTGTAAGCTCTGAACACATCTAAGAAACAGGCCTATCCCAGGATTTGGGAAGAGAAAGGCAGACTTTGCCTTCTCTCTGCACTACAGTGTCACATACATGGGTAGTCCTGCACCTATGGACCTTGGAAACTTTGGGGTCAAATGCTGAGGTGCATAAGGAGATTTAGATTCTTAAGGAACAAAGGTGTTTTTCATCACTTTCTGGGACTTTGGTGTCTCCATCATTTAGGTAAGGGGAACAAAGCATTCTGAATCCTTTTCTTGCTATACATGACTAGAAATAAACCTTATTCACAGGCCATAGCCATCTGCTACAGATTAAGGTTCAAAAGGGGTTAACATTTCCAGCAGGTAGGAGATCCAGATGTCACATCATGGCCCAGCCGTGTGACAAAAGTCAGAATTCATTGACCACTTCTGCAGGAATGAAGGTTCAGCACCTGGCAGACTTAAACACACAGCAGAGAAGAAAAAAAAAAGCCAGGAGTAAGCCTGTTCCCATTCCAACAGGAACCGACGCTCGTCGTGGGGGTGGCTGGTAGCTGAGGAAATCTGGAATGACTGCAAATCAGGAAATGACTTGTCAGCCAACTCCGAGTCTTTTTTTGGCACACAAGCCTCTTGGGGAGGATAGTGGCAGGAATGAGGCATTTATGTCTGATCATTTGGGTATTTTATGAATAAAAAGATAAAGTTCACTTGCTGTGAATCACAGAAAACCAGAAAGCTCTCCCTGCCATGAGTGTGAAAGTGTATGAATAGAACTTCATTGAAGAGAAGCCATAGCAGAGAGTGATGCTACTCAAACAAATGCCAGGGAGCTGATGCTCACCATGAGATGGAACACGCAGCCAACAATTAAAGAGCTCCTGTTTACATTGGAAATAACACATGGCACCATTCCAGTTTTCACTGAAGGTCTGGACAGTGACAACATCTGAGCTGTCAAGGGAAGGTGGATGTGAGCGTGATGTTTCATCTCCAGCAGCAAGCTCACAACAGGCAGGCAGGACCTGGGGCTCTGCTCCCCCCAGAGCCACCCTGGCCTTTCAGCTGTGTCTCTGAAGCATGGGCAGCCACCGTGCCAGCAGTAACTTCAAGCACAGCACCGTGGGTGAGGAAGACAGTTACAACCTACCTGCTTTGCAGCCCCTCTATGGAAACATTGAGTCGTGTCAGAGCCAACAGAGAAAACATTTAAATTGATTCAGAGTGCCTGCCTTCTATTTAGGGCATGACAGAGACTCCAAGAGTGAGAACAAGCAGCAAAGCAAGCCAGGCATCTAATCTAGGGCCTGAATTTATTTTATGTGTATTTTTCTCTCTTCTCTCATAACACTCCACCTTCCTCAGATTACCTTTAAATCAGGTTCTGCTCCAGTCTAATGCAGTTCTTTGGAGCTGTATAAACCTGTCTGCTCAAATGCTCCACCCGCAGAAACGCTGTGCCAGCTTTAACTTCATCAAACCAACCATAAATCCTAGAT
>NW_008592066.1:32050-40301 GCF_000691845.1 Merops nubicus | reverse complement strand
CTGCTGAAAGGGCAAAGCCATCCATGTTTTCCAGGTCTCCTGCAAGGAGGATGAGCCCTGAATCCCAAAAGAAGGCTTGTAAAAATCAGGTAGAACTTTGTTTTTTGCTAATTGGAAGACCATTAATATAAACTCCACTTTTCTCATGCATGAAGCTGTCTTTCCTCCTGCCAGACTTTCTTTTAAGGATGGTATCTTCCTATCTTAGAGCATTAAGGTACATTCACCTCCTGGTAAAACAGAAGGTGGAAGAAATATGAATGTGCATCTGAGGTTGGTGGGGCTAGGAGGCTCTCCAGGCCAGCATCTTCTCCTGGGTCCTGGGAGGCAGGTGCTGCAGAAAGCATCCTGCAGCCATGCCAGAGCCTCAGAGAAGTGTCCCCAGGAAGAACACATCACTCACCACACTGTCCAGCCATCGGTAGATGCTTGGCCAACAACAGAGTGCCAACTGTCTCCAAAAGTTACAATGCCACTATATCCCCTAATTAAGTAAATTAAGCCTAAACCAGTGGTGAAAAGGCAGCTCAGAGGAAATGAGAGTCAAGAGCCACTTTACTTTTGGCACGTTGGTGACTGAGATACTCAGGGATACGTTAACAAAAGGCCTCTTGACTCAAAAATCTGCCTCTGTGTCATGTGAAACAAGAGCCATGGTGAATTGAAAAATTCCAGCCTGAACCTATGTGTGGTATGAATCAGTGAATGCTGATGGTGTCAGTGGAGCTGGGGCAACTCACACCAGCTGAGAAACTGGCCCTCTACATCAAATACACCACGCCTGGACATCTCTTTCTCTGGGAAACTGCTTGAAGTGGCTGTTGCAGGTCAGCTTCCAGCTGAGGGCATTAAGCAGCTCAGCAGGTTGGTAATAGGACACAGGTCCTTCCATCCCTTGCTCCTGGCTGCAGCTCAGCCCAGGTTTGTGTTGACCTTTGTGAACAAATGGCTGTACCAAGAGACAGACCCAGCTGCTGGGCTCTCCTTGTGCTCGTGGAAGTAAAGCATGGTGCAGGTTGGTCATCTCATCAGGATGAAACCGATGGAAATGCAGTTAAATGGCCTCAGCAGCCCCCCAGGCCAAGGTCAAGGCATACTGCTGGGACAGGCACGGGGTCATTCTACCCAGGGGAGGTTGTAGAGATTAATTATGAAGATTTTTAATTCAGTGTATTATAACCAAATGAAAGCTGGCATTTTCAAGCAACTCCTGGGAGAAAGAAATCTGAAGAAACCTTTCATTCAGGCAGCAAGGTAAAATTCATTTTGTTGAAACAACTTCTGCAAGACTACAGAGTTCAAAGAGAAAAACCCATTTATACTATCTCTGAATGTCCAAAACACCCGAGCTAACCCAACAGAAAAAGGAATCTCCTAACTGGCCCTCCAAACTCAGGAAGAACAGGGATCAGCAGACCACTTTGGGCAGGATTTGGCTGCAGCAGCAATGCTGTGAGAGGGCATGTGGGTTGCCTCACTGTATCTGTACTGCCAGCTTAATGAGTCCAGCTTCTCTCTGCACCCTCTGTGAGCTGAGGACTAGCCATGCCCCCATGGCACGTGGCTCCTCATCCCTCTGGGGCTTTCAGAGATCCTGAAGAGTGGCTGCAACCCTACTGTCACTTCCATGATCCTGATTTCCACAGAATGGTTTGGGTTGGAAGGGACCTTAAAGATCATCTAGTTCCAACCACTCTGCCATGGGCAGGGACACCTTCCATTAGATGAGGTTGCTGAAAACTTCATCACACCTGAACTTGAACACTTCCAGGGATGGGCCATCCACAACTTCTCTGTGTCTGTCCCGTTGTCTCACCACCCTCACAGTAAAGAACTTCTTCCTGATACCTAATCTAAATCTAACCTCTTTCAGTGTAAAACCTGTGGCAATGGGTGCATGCTCCCCACGGATGGCAGCTGGATGCTCCCAAGGCAGCTGGCAGGGGCCCTGTGCAGCTGCAGAAGCAGGACTTGCCCCAACAGGGTGAGGTAATGACACAGTTGGGGTCTGTTGAATTCTGTAACTGGAACAGGAATTTCTCTGGAATCTTTTGCTGCTTATAAATGTAAAAAAAAGTAGTGTGCTTATCCAATGCTGAGGCTGAGGGCTTGAGCCGTGGGACAGATAATATAATACTCCTTCTGTGGCAGTGTCATTAAAGAGAACTTTGCATAGGAGCCAAAGCACAGCGCTGCAAATCTCTCTCCCTGGCAAAATCCTTGCTGCCTGCATTTTTCTGTATTACTCATTACCAGCAGGAGAATGATTTATTTGGAAATAAGAGGGAGAGGAGACACTTGGCACTGCAGCTTTGAAGACTTCCAGTCTTCTGTTCTGCAAAAAGTATCCCAGCAAAAATACCACTGAAAAAAAAAAAAGGGTTGCACATGTAAAAGAAGAATAAAAGATTTTGTACAATGTGAATTCCAAAATGATTCACATCCTGTTCCCCCTTCCTCAGCATCCATCCACTAGTGTGACATCTTCTGCAAAGAGTCTTTGCTTGCTTTGCTTGATGGGGAAATTCACTGAGGAAGGTCAGCACAAGGTTTATGCAAAATGAAAGCTCCCTCCACCCTGGTGTCATTAGTGCTAATGAGAGTGACTGGTTCAATGGAGGCAGTAAATAACAATTGCCTCTCACCCAGATAAAAGATGAAGGCACACAATGAGATGGCAAATGTTGACATAAATTCTGTATGCATGACACATATGACATCTGCAGAGGGGAGGGCATGAGGCAGCTGGATACTCCATGGTTTGAGAAATGAGAAACTCTGCTTAATTAAGCTGTACTGACCTCTTAGCAGGGCAGAAAAGACTCTACCTTCCTGCAGTATCTTGTCTCTATTTTAATGCACTTCCCTGAGGGGATTTTAAGCACACAGGGCACCTAAGTATTCCCCAGCCTCTTCTCAGAAAGGTCCAAAAGAAGTATAATTCTTTGACTGGCCCAACACAACAACGATTTTCACTCCTGGAAATATAAATACATAATGATCTCAAAACTCCCTTCCTGCATTTAATTTTAATTTATTATGAATTGTATTGACATCATAATACAATTATGATTGTATTGTCATACCTAATATGATAATTTTATCATATTATGATAAAAGGCCCATCTAATCAGAAGGGCCTTTGACACCAAATCTTAGAGGTGCTCCCTAAAGAAGGCAGCAACTCAGGGTAACCTGCTGCAGACTTCTGATGGCTACCAAATGACTTGAAACCTCTGGTTACAGCTTCACCTTCCCTCTTTATTAAACGTCTGAAGAAACCAAGCCTTGAAGATGATCCAGAAAGCAGGACAGAGATGCTGAAGATCAGCAGGTTCTCATTCTCCACAATGTGGCCCTCAGTGTGGGGTTATGCAGGAGGTCTTTGCTGTTTCTTGGGCTGCATGACTGACCCCCTGCCCTGACTGCAGGCTCCTGCCTCTCCCACCCAGCCAGCAGCTCTACCATCATTATCTGTACAGCTTGTCACCGAGTTTTTCCCATCATTACCTGCTTGATGGGCAGCTGTCAGTTTGCTGCTAGCATTTTTTTGGCCAGGCAGCCCAGTGAGATAGCTGAGCTGGGTAAGTTTGATGCTGACCGATACCTCAGGGATCAATCACAACCTCCCCAGTTCAGCAGCTCTTAAAAGGACGCCGTGGTTTGGTCACACACGTGTAGGACAGGCAGTTAAACCAGACTGACAACCCCTCACCAGCTCAGTCCAAGGGCAAACACCAGTGCTGACAACATGACAGCCTTCCAAGGAGGCCCCTGTGGGAAGGGGATGATGATGTGCTGGGGAAGAGGCTGTTGGAGCACGCCACACCCCAGCCCCAGAGATCCCCCTGCACAGCACCTCAGCTACTACACACAGGATAGGTACTTTTCTTTCACTAGATCTTGTCTAATCTCATTAAGCTAACAATCTAACCAATAAAGCACTTGCTCAACAAACAGTGTGGAGCTCTAGTTGGCATTAATAGGAGATGCCCAGCAGGAAGGGGCCATCCTTCGGTGCCAGCCCCCCTGTGGTTGGCATCACTGCCTATACCTGCTGCTTCTGAGGCCAGGCTGGGCAGCTCATGCTCCTCCAGGAGCCAAGCCAAAGGGACATGCACTTGTGCAAACAACAGCTCTTCCCAAGGGCAACAGGTACAATTTTCCAGTGAGCTTCTCCAGCAGCAGAGTGTAGACCACTGCATGCCCTGGGAGACTCTGCCTTGGGCTAAGGGATTGGGGTTGTCAAAGATGTTCCTACAACTGGGAAAGCACCAAGCCTCCAAACACACTTCTCCTGGGCTGTGCCAGTAATGTTTTTTGCTGCCAGTGAGGCACTGGGCCCCTTGTGCAGAGTTTCACATCCTTTAAATATCGCCCAAGATTCTATTTCCACATCTAGGAATGATAAAATTTGGCAACACACGGCAGCTTTACTCACTCAGATTTATTCTTGGACCAACAGCAGTGAGAATCTGCCTCTATGCTTTACTATATGAAGCACCAGTTGTGGAATTATTCATTAGCACTTCATTTACAAATCAAGAGTTTTACAAAATTATTGGCAGTATCTCCCTCTTTCAAATTCCAAGCTTTAATAAAAATAGATTTCCTCTTCAGAGTTCTCTGTATAGAACACCTAGCAATGCATTTTTTATTTATTTTAATGTTGTTTGGAAATTTGGCCATAAAACTTTACTGCAGTCTTTTTTGTATATGAACCACGGGTGTGTCATTGAGCAGAGATTTTAGTTCAAAGGGAACATGCACATAGGACACCTCCTTTTGAGCTCCCCATCATTTCCCTAAACTGTTGTCCCAAGGGAGGAGGACAATTTTATTTCACCTTTTGCAACTGGTTGGTCACCAAAGTGATCTCTTCAGACAATTTGCTGCTCTCAGCCCCTTGGAGCATGGCCACAGGACTGGATGTGTCTTGGGTCTGGTGCTAGAGAGCTAATGGGGGCTGGCAGAGCCACCCTGACCCTGGTAAGAAGGCTCTTTTCAGCCAAAACCTCAAGGAAGGGCAATAGTTTGCTGAAATCATAGAATCATTAAGGTTGGAAAAGACCTCTAAGATCATCAGGTCCAACCATCAACCCAACACTACCATGACCACTAAACCATGTCCCCAAGTGCCACATCTACACATTGTTTGAACACCTCCAGGGATGGTGACACTCACATGAACGCTCCTCCCCTGCTAACGCCAAGACTCATAAATCCATCAGGAGTCTCCAGGTTTTCAGCTTTCCTAAAAGACCCAGCTCCTGGAGGCCAGGGAAGCCTCCCAGTCCTGCTCTCCTGCAGGCTTCAGCGCAGGCACATCCACTGGCCACTCCACCCCAACAGGGACAAGCAGGAGCCAGTGGCAAACTCCCCCTTTAGTCCCATCTGGTGATGCAAATGTATTTTTAAAAATACAAATGCATTTTTCCAAATCAGAAAGGTTTCACCTCACTCTTTCAGGGATGTGAGTATGTACATCTTGTCTATGGAAACCTTTAGTGGTGAAACCCTACTGGGTGACTTGCCTATATAAAAAGAAGACACACTTTGCTTAAAACCCAATTACCTTGCAGTGTATGAATCCATGGCAAAAATTCATTAATTTGACAGAAATAGTTAAAACACCCCCCCCAGGTACTCATCTGATGCTCTAATCAAGAAATTACAATCATGTGGGAGACAAATATTGCTGTTTACTATTTATAACTGTTAATAAGCCTCATCCCATGAAGTAAACAATTTTTATTTCCAGTCCAAAGGATTCTCTTTAGTGCCAAAAAAAAGCATAATTTGATTTTTCAAAACACAACAAAACTGGACAGAATTAGACAGGCAAGTATTATTTAAGACATTTGCTTCTCATATGCTAATCCATCTCTTCTCCCCATATATACTCCTGGATATTTTAATTTACATGGCACATTTGCTCTGACCATTTATTCAGTTAAATGGCAGAAGAAGGTGGGGGAAGAGAGGCCTTACACAGTAAGAGAGGTTTAGAACAGATCCAAAAGAAAGCACACTGCAAGACAAAAGAGAATCATAACTGGGGCACTTCTGTAATCTGTTTTTGAAGTAACATGAATTTAAATTTTAGACATACCCTTTGATCTAACTTGTCTGGGGTTTTTTTTCTTTTTTTTTTTTATTAAAAGGAACACAAAGTACAACAGCTGCAAGCAAGAACTGCTGTGAATTTCTGGTGGCTGGAAAGAGGATTTGATACCAGCAGGCCTTCAGCACTTCAGAGAAGGAACACTGAGGGCAAGGGTTGTGGTTTACAGATCAACACCTCCGATCAGTGCTGCTTTTCAGGCGAGCTCCACCAGCCTCTTTAGCCTATAAAAATGGCTTAAAATTATCCTGCTTGGCTCTGGGTTTCCTTGAAAGCCAAAGTCTTCCTACTGAGTGAAGAAATGTTATCCAGCTTCTGCTTCCAAGTACTAAGTGCCCTGTTTTACTATTCATCTGAGATTGTTTTAGCACCAGGAAGGTGAAATGGAAAAATGGCCAAATTCAAAAAATCTGTCCATACATGGAAGGGGGCCACGGACCTATTCCATTACAGGCTGGGCTGTCTGCTGTGATAACAAATATTCATGCAAGGAAGAAACCCAAGGAAGGCTGCAGAGCCCCAAGCAGAGTGCCCTGTGCGTGCAACGTCATCGGGCTATTGTTTAAGAGCCATTTTAGGGGATGAAAATATTTCTCTGGCAATGCTGTCTAGGTAAAAACAGCTCAAATTATCTGCTGTGTAAGCACCATTCATGTGAATGAAATATGCCCAGGGACTATGAATCTTGTGACAGACCTTTCCTAGCTGTATTATCCATAGCACGCTCTACATTTTTAGATAGGAAACACATTTCTTTGCTCCTTTATGTTTGTTTACCTTGGTTTTCTCATTTCTACTTCACATTACTCATCTCTGTTAGGCAGCTGGTTCTGTTGGGATGATAAACATGACCATTTCAGAGGCACATATCCTTGCTCTGAGAAGAGAGCAGCTTGCCTGGACTGCTCACAAGAAATCCAAGCATGGATGTTCACCCATGAATAGGGTCAAACCCCTGTCTGGAAACACTATGGATGTGTCCCTTTCTGGTTGGAAATGTCCATTGCAAAGGCTCTGGAAAGAGTCCACATGAGGGAACGTGCTGATGCCCAGTCAGGGGCTTGCAAGATGCCCCAGGCAGCATGGAGAGGGGGGGCTGTGGTCTTTTTTAACAATGCTGGCAACAGTCCTAGGCTAGTTGTAGTGCAGATCATCACCTTCCTAAACACAAGACCAGCAGCAGTGATAAAAAGGAAGAGCTATGAGATACAAGCAGAAACAAATTAAAATGTCAGTATGTAGAGACCAACATGAAACTGAAATAACCACTTAATAAGGCCCCAATTACATAGGACTGTCTGAAAAATAGTTGACTCCATCAAACAATACCCTCACCAGCAACTCTTTAAACTTTTAATTTGTCCAGTTTTTTTCCACATCTAAAACTAATTTTGATATTTAATCTGAATGCACTGAAGGCATTTATAAATAAAACACCTTAAGTACTATTAATTGCCACTTTTCTATGGAGATTGGGTAGGTCACATGCCTCATGTCTTTTGCCATCACTACACAGAAGCCAACAGGACAGGATGGGACCAAGGAGGACAACACAGGTGGGTGCTGCCCCATCCTGCCAGCCCTGCACTGCTGCAGGCACAGCACATGACACGAGCAGCAGGGAGGAAAAATTGCAGATATACAGCAGGGCAGCAGGAAAAAAATACACATAATAACTGAATGAGAGAGCATTCTGCAAACAAGGGAAAAAATGAAAGTCCTTGTTCTCTTCCTGGAAACATTGTTTGTACTAGTTTGAGATAATAGCAAAGAAGAGGCATTTTCCCCAGGAGTAAAATTACCTTGTTTTTCTGAAGATAACATTACAAGTCTAAAACAAAAAGGGTATGGAGTTATCACATCCACTCCAAAATTTAATCTACTGAACACAGTTGTACATAAAACCAACACACTCATATGAAATAAACTTTTTTATCCATCTGACTCGTTCTCATGAGTCATATGAAAAGAATAGGGTTCAAAATGTGAAATGTTTCAAGATACCCAGAACCAGGAACTTCTGCATGATCCAAAAAATACATAACATAATAAACCAAGCATATTTCCTTTTATTCCAATTTAACATCAAAATTGAATCTCTCCTGGCACAACCTGCTTGGAGGATCT